>NC_059373.1:17760280-17907780 GCF_019703515.2 Myxocyprinus asiaticus | reverse complement strand
TAAGAAGAAAATACCATGTCTTTATAGTTTGTCTTTAATATTTGTTCATATAAAATAACATATAATAAATGAAATGTCAATCTTCATATTTTAAATATTCTATTTCACTTCATAACTCTTCTCTCTCTTTTTATTTATTTTTATTTTTTTACCACCAGGTGGTGCTGGGTGTCTTTGGGCAGTTTTTTGGTTCATCTTGGTGTCAGATGAGCCAAGAACTCATCCCAGAATCAGTGACCAAGAGAAAGATTACATAATTAACTCAATAGGTTCACAGGTAGGAACTAATTTTATGTTTAACTGCTGATGAATAAAGAATGCGACCAAACTAAATACACCAGGGTGTTGTAGAATTTTCAAACTTCTTGATGCAAAGGACCCCATAATATGATTATCCCCTAGCAAATGACCCCCTTCCTGAAATATAAAAGCAGCTATATATTTTGTTTAAAGACCTTTTTTATACTGTGTGAAAAAAAAAAAGTTTGCAAAATAAAAAAAATAGGCTTTTATATTGTCATCGTACTAAAACCAAAGCAAATTCTTAAAATGTTATCTGGAAAAAGATACAACATAAATACAAGCTATTTTTGGAAGAATGTATAATTTGCAAGGAGAGATAAACACTAAATGCAGATTTGGTTCATTTCTGAATTACTGTTATCTAGCTGTCTAAATTACTATCAACTATGATTTCAGAATGAAACAGTAAAGTTAAATTCTGCAAATGTTAACTTTTAACTTTTGTTCTTATTTTTATTTATTTTTTTACACTCTTTATTCTTACTTTTAACTTCACTTTCATTTTTCACGGATCCCCAAGCATCATCCAATAATATCAATTTCAATCACCTATCCCTAATTTATTTGTAGTGTAACTCTACAGGGATCATAAGATCATTCTCAAACAGTAGCCACATTCAAATCCAGACTGAAAACACATCTGTTTAACTGTGGATTTATTCACTGAGCACTGTGCTGCACTTATTGATTGCACTGCATCATTTTATTTCTGTATTCTTTTTCTTTTTTTATTCATTTTCATAATTGTTTTTAATTTTTATTCTTGTTCTTAATTTGTTTTACATTTTATTTTATCATGTATTTTCTTTATAATTTTTATGTAAAGCACTTTGAATTACCATTGTGTATGAAATATTCTATAAACTTGACATGCCTTGCTCTTCTGTACTGATGGATTTTACATTTTCTATGTTTTCTAGGGGACGCCACATGGTTGGTCAGTACCTGTAGTATCTATGCTGTTCTCCGTACCTCTTTGGGCCATTATCATCCCACAGATGTGTAGCAACTGGTCTTATTACACTCTGCTCACCTCACTTCCTATCTATATGGACAATGTGCTCCACTTTGAATTACAGCAGGTGAGACAATCAGGAGATTACACAAGAAATAAAAAAATAAAAAACAGCACATGTACAGTATTTTACAGTATTTGTGCAAATCAGAGGTCATGAGACAAATCTCAACCTAAAATGTGTAAATTTAGATGAAGAAAATGTAGACTATTTCATTCTCTGTCATTCTGTGTGTTATTCAGAATTCGTTACTCTCTGCTCTGCCTTACCTGGCTGGCTGGCTGTTCTCAGTGGGTGCAGGTGTGTTAGCAGACACACTTCTGGAGAGGGAGCTCCTGAGTGTCACAGCTGTCAGAAAAATCTTCACTTTTATTGGTATGTTATTGTATGTGACTGTATAGTGCCGCTGGGTTTATTTAAAGCGTTCATGTTACAAACTTTGAATATTTATGGTGACATTGTCTATGTAAAATGGATACATAAAAGTTAGTTATTGTCAATAATGCAGCTTAATTATAGTAACAGAGTCTATTTAAAAAAGAATGAACTGTCTTGCAGCTTATCAGTGATTTGATTAAATTTTTGTGGCTTTATCTTGTGTTCTGTAGGTCTGTTTCTACCTGCTGTGTGCCTGCTTGCTGTAGGCTTCTCGGGTTGTAGTGGTGTCCTGGCTGTGACTTCTCTTACTGCATCCAGTGCGCTCGGGGGTTTCAGTGCTGCTGGTGTCTACATTAACCAGATTGATATTGCACCACGGTACAAACTCAAGATTGTTTGACTTGCTTTTGACTCTCTGTTCAAGAATACAGTGGCCCCAAAAAGCATTTAGACACTTTGACACTTAAGTCACACTTTAAATCTATGAATCTCCTAGCATTAGAAACAAAATATCAAACCAAGTGGTACCTGCAAATGAATTATGCTTGACCTAAAACTATCTTACATTTTCTCAGCCATTTTTGCAATAACTTTTATCCAAAATGATTTATTTATATACATACAGGATATCTAAGTTATAATGGACTTGTTTCACTAACATTTGATTACCAATTTTTCCAAATTGTCCAAATACCTTTTGTTTTAATTTTGAACAGTATATCTATTGTTTATCATTTGAAAACTAAACAACTTCTTTTTGTGAAATGTTTTTCTTGAAAAGTGTATTTTTGCTGTATTTCTTTCATATAGATGCCACTTGATTTGATCATTTGTTATATAATGCAAATACATTCATACTTTTTTTGTGGCTCATGTGTCCAATTACTTTTTAGGGTCACTGTATCCCCACTTCTTAACTTTTTTTGTTTGATTGTAATTTTCATAATACTTTTATTTATTGTTTATTATATAATTAAAACTAATATTTTGGTCATAACTTGTATGAATTATCATATTGTAAGTCCCACTTTTGTTGCACTATTTTTCTCTTCATAACTGTCTTTTTTTCTCTCTGTTTGTTCAGGTATGCGGGCATGCTTCTAGGAATCACCAATACTTTTGGGACCATCCCTGGTGTTCTTGCACCAATTGTAGTGGGTTACTTGACCAAAGATGTAAGCAGTCCTTTTATATTTTAAAACACTACAGTTTAAATTAATTTATCATTTAGGGATCACATTTCAAAATTCACTTTTAATGTTTACCCTCTTTGTTCTCACTGAGCAGCACTCAGTTATGGGATGGAGGCACGTGTTCTGGTTGTCCGCAGGAGTGAGTGCCTTTGGAGCCATCTTTTACATGATCTTTGGCACGGGAAAGATTCAGAGCTGGGCGAGGACAGATGAGGAATCGGAGACCGATATGCACAATTAAAACATTCCTGTTGACCAATTCAGAAGGAAGCTGTAAATTCGCCTTATTTAATTTTTTTTTAAATCTATACTCAAGACACTCTTCTGGTATTCTTTAATTATACTTCACTCAGGGCTTTAATAGAGTGTTTTTTACTGCTCTGGTAATTTTCTACCAGTTGTTAAACAATTAAGAGTTCAGCTAGAGTAATTCCATTTCTTAATCATATTCTCATAAAATTTTTATCATAAAATGTCCTCTTGTCTCACATATATTTATCTCATAATCAATATAAATGTTACAAATGTAAAATAGAACAGATTAGGGGGACCATTCAACCATATTTTTACAATAATGGGAGATACTTGTTTATTAGCACTTTAATGGCTCAGTCTAACCATTGTTCATGCTTTAATAATAAAAAAGGCAGTGATGTTACTGCTGCATAGATCATGAATTTTAAACAAGATAAATAATTATCCTCAATTGTGTCATTGTACACAGCTGGGCATGTCATTTTCATTTAAAGCACAGTTTGTTACAGTTAGACTGACAGAGATGGTACATTCATATTTACTTGAAAATGTATCAGTTTTGTCACATTAAAAGCTTCCTCTGCTTAATAGAGACCATCAGAAAGGGAACATCAATATATTTCAAATTTGTCAAGACAAAATATTAATTGAAAGCTTAAAGTTTTATATTTTCATTACTTTAAGCACAATTTACCATTGAATGGTTTTTTGTATAAATGAATAAGTTATAATAGTTTTTTTTTTTTTTTAAATGTAATGAATCGTACTGCTATTCTTGAAAATAATAAAAAAGCATTGCAGTGTATTTTTCAGCTTTACTACTGCTAATCGAATGATTGCTACTTTAAGTCAAAATGGCACGAATAAGGATACTTTTAATGATCCAGTATTATGTATGATGGTAAATCACAATGTATTGTGATTTTTGATCATGCTTGATGAATGCAATATTATTATTTTTACATTGTTACAAAATGTATTTCTAATGGTTTCTAGTAATACACAACAAAATAAGAACTTAATTCTCATCCGAATATAAGAAAAATGGGGGCAACTTCAAAGTAAATGTAAACATATTGTCAATAAATATGTCCATTATTTGCAGAGTCTGGTTTGTCAGTATTTGATGTCTGCTCTATAAGCTGTTAACGGATCATTAATCAAACATTTGAATGTCATGATGTGCGAGTAAACACCTCACACAATTTTAATTGCTGCAGTCTAAGTAAAAAAGTGCATTAGTACAAAATGAATGAGTGAAGGGACGGTCAGCAGAGGGTGCATCACACATCATTTTTCAAAGGCTGAAATATAAAAATGTCTTTCAAACGTCACCGCGGATCTTAGGCTACTGTCAGTGTTGTGAAGGTATATAGCTTAAATGTGTTTTTTAACAACAACAAAAAAACATCTGTGACCAGTTAATAGTGTCAGGCCAGTGGAAAATGACAATTTACCTTACCATTAGGATGTGAAAATGACCCGGATGTACGTGGCTGAATGCGGCATACAGTCAGAGTTTATTTAGCAGAGATGGGCCACTTCTATTTAAATGAATGGAAGAAATCGTAACGCTCAACCAAAAAGTTCTGAACGTTCAACGGATGTATAAAGGAACTCCCGCCTTACAGGTAAAAGAGCCAATCACCATTTAGATACAGACATTACCTGTCAATCAAGTCTAGAACGCGTATGCGTATTAGCTACAGGATCCGGGAAAATTGCGTTTTTTTTATTTTTTTTTTTATTTTTATTATTTATTTTTTTTGCGTAATATGAGGTAAAGAATCAGAAATTATGATAACAGTATTGTCAGATTTTATTGCTGTTTTGAAATGTGTTCTTTGATCGAGATTTTGGTCTTTCTCCATTCAAGTAGATAGGAGCTGCACTGCCATGAAGGGAAATAGTCTCCCGAGAGCGTTTCAAAGATGGCCAACAGTGGACTGACTTGCTAGAAAGACATTGATACAGTCTCTCTGACGTAAGATGGAAAAATGTCATTTCAGTTTGTGGGCGGAGTGGAAACACTAGCTAAAACCTTTTGTTATCAGTTCTATCCATTTGACTCACTTTCAGAAGAATGAATGTGTTCAAGTTATTTAGGATAAAATAATTGAATGTTACTGTAAATAAATATCCTTGTAAATAAGGTATCGGAGAGCACTTATTAAAGGAATATTAAAGGAATATTCCGGGTTCAATACAAGTTCTATCAACAGCATTTGTGGCATAATATTGATTACCACACAAAAAATTGTTTTTACTTGCCCCTCCTTTTCTTGGTTCCAGTGAGGCACTTAAAATGGAAGTGAATGGGGGCCAATTTTTGATCGTTAAAACACTCCCTTTTTCAAAAGTATAGCCACAAGACATAAACAGTATGCGCGCGAACATGATTTTAGTGTGATAAAATCTCTTACTAACCTTTTCTATGCAAAGTTATAGCTAATTTAACAACTTTGCCACAACAATGTAACGTCAACAAACCCTAAAACCAAATGTAATAATGACAATTTAAACAACTTTACAGCTCAAATAATACATGAGTTTTAACAGAAGAATTCATGTAAGTGCTTTTATAAAATTATAAGCTTCCCATTTCTGCCTTTAAACCATCAAAATTGGTCCCATTGACTTCCATTGTAAGTTTCTTACTGTAACCTCGATTTTTGCTTTTATTAAAAGGAGGGATAAATTGAAATTAATTTTTGTTGTAATCAACATTATGCCACCAATGCTGTCGACTGAGCTTAACTTGTATTCAGTGATGGGCAGTAGCTTCGCTACAATAGCAAAGCTATTAGTTTAACTACATTTCTGAGTAGCGAGGTGGTAGTTTCGCTAGTTTTTAAATCAAGTAGCTTTTCAGTAGCAAAGCTATATTTTGAGTAGGTATCGGCTTAGCGTTGAGAAAAGCTACAACGCTACATCACACCTTGCACAAGGTGTTTACTATCGCCAGTTTTGAATCAAAACTAAAGATGTCCGATCACAAATGAATCACTCATCTGAGTCGGTTCTTTAAAATGAATTGGTCACACGTGATAGAAAGCAATCTGAATCGGTTCGCGATTCAATCTGAATTACTTAGAAAGTTTACGCTCGCGCTGCTGAATCATTTGGTGCACGCTCTCACTTGCCAATAATCTCACGGAGTATTTTATAAGACGGAAAATAAAGATAACGCTGGTTGCAGTGGATCTACAATCAGTGGAAACAAAACCTGCAAATGTGTCCTATCGTTTGCCAGGGTGATGAAGGTCTTTATTAAGTTCAACACGTTTGCAGCTTGTGAACACTTCTGCAGGTAAATACATTTTTCAACCAAAAGAGTATCAAAACACGTATCATGGCCATGTTTTTTTGGACATGTACCATTACCCGGACGCACTATGTGAAAACAATGATAGGCTACATGAATATGGTAATCATATAGCGAAGTACCATGGTATTTTTTAATTACCTTGAAGCACCATGTAAATACAATAGTATATGAATATGGTAATCATATATAAATTTAACATGGTATTCTTTGAAATACTTTGAAGCACCATGTAAATACAGAATGGTACATAAATATGGTAATTGTATATGAAAATGTACCATGGTATTAACATCTGATACCATTAGAAATCACATTGTTATTGCCCAGATGTGTTTACACACACACACACACACACACACACACACACACACACACACACACACACACTTGGCCTCTGATTATATATCCTGTAATTCTGTGTCTAGCTGCTGTATTTCAGTATTGTATAGTTGAATATAAAGATGAATAGTATACTGTATGTACGCAGAGTTTTTATACAGGAATGTGCAAATGAAATTGTTTAAATGGATATGGTTTTGTTGAGGTAGTAGTCTAAATCTGAAAAATAAAATGTAAAAATAATGATTTTTCATATTGAACGTGTTTGTAGAGGTAGTAGCATTATGAAAAATAAAATGTAAAAATAGTGACTTTAAATGTTGAACACATGAGTGTGTATAAGTAGCATATCTAAATATGAATTTACATGTTGCTGTCTTTTACATGCACATAGCAGTAGGTATTGCACTATACTGTATAAGTGTATACTGTATTGCACTAACCTGTAATATACTGTACCATAGCTTTGATAAACATCATGTGAATAAGTCTTTTAGACGCTTTGTCTATGACGGTATGCTCCGTGCATCTGTGGCTGAAAAAAAAAAATGAAGTAGTTTAAATGTAGCAAGCTACTTTTGGCGTGTAGCTTGTAGTGTAACTTGCTACTTTCTCTGAAGTGTCACTTTTAGCTTAGTTTAACTAATTTATCTGTTGAGTAGTTTGTAGCTTAGCTTTCCCAACACTGCTTGTATTGAACCCGGAATATTCCTTTAATATAAGAGATAAAACTTCTCCTAGTATGTATGTGTGGAAATGACAATAAAGCTCTAGTCTGGCATATAAAAAATAGTCTGACATAAATAATACTGGTCGACTCGTAAAGTAGGCCTAACCTTTCTTGTGTTACAGTTTTCTATCTGTTCATAGGAGCAAAGAATTTGCTCTATGAACTCAATGTTAACGTCACATACCCTGAGTTATATTGGTTCATAAAACTGTAGATGAGTCATTTTTGCTTTCCTGCTTGAAAGGAAAACATATTTAGCTCAGACTTTGATAAACCATCCCTCTTAAAAGGATGGGCCCATAAGTTTTATTAAAAAAAAAAAAAAAAAAAAAAAAAACATTGTAATGTTAATGTGTTATAAAATTATCCTTCTCTTCAGTTGTGAATCGTGGACATTTGCATTCTCACCAAAGGTCCACAGACAGACTCGTGGGGTTTTCACACATGCAGATGTTTGTTTCCCTGACCCCCACCAGTGGCATTACACCTTAAAATGCAAAATGTATAAGGTGAATTGGCAAGTTTAAATTCTTTGACATTTTGTGGGGATGTGGAGGATTTTAACTCTTTAATTGTGTTTTTCAAATTGCCATTCTCTTTTTAGAAGAAGCCCAGAGGTTGATTATATTGGATTTTTTAAAGTTTTTTTTTTCCAATGCTTTTAGACAACGTTTAATTGCAGACTATTTCAGTTTAAAGTATTTTTAAAGGTAATATTGTTTTAACTAGACAAGAGTGCAATATTCCACATAGATGTCAAAACTTACATTCCAGATTTGATATACACTAGAAGTCGAAAGGAATTTTAGATCACAGAGCACTTTCAAAGATGAACAGCACTGCTATCATGACAATATTTGCTGCTGATATGTTTTAATTTACATTTATTCATTTAGAAGACATTTTTATCTAAAGCAACTTACAAATGAGGAAAAACACAATAACATTAGCAGTGCCACAATACCAAAATTCAAGAGTGAACCAGAATAGTATAAAGCTATTTCATCTTACATTGAGGCCTGCTCTGTGCTATAGTCTTGGGAGAAAAAGTTTAGGACTTTCCCCTCCATTGCATGACTAAACTCTAATCCCATGCCAAGCACTGATGTTGATTTGGTGACACACATTCCCTATGCCCTTCCCCCTACTTTTTGAGTGCCTGAGAGAGAAACCAAATGCTAGTTTATCTGGATAAATATTTATTCAGCCTATTGGCTTTGTGCCTCAACAGTAACCAGGCAGACTGACTAGACCAGACTAAAGCCTCAGTCTAAAATACAAAAAGACAGATGTTACTTGTTCTGTGATGAGAAAGGCAGGGCAGGATGTTACATTTGTTGGTGTGGAACTTTAGACAGCTAAGCAGTGAATGGTAATAATCTACATTTTGGTGTGAGTGTGTGAGGGAAAGAAAAAAAGGATGTTGATTACCAAAAAAAAACTAAAAAGATAGTTCAGACTCATCCCTCATTTATTTAAAAAAAGAGCAAAAATTGCAGTTACGGTGATAAAATAGTCTTATATTTCCTGTCATGGAAACCAATTTAAAATGTTGGATATAGATTAGTAAGTGATTGTGTCTCACTAAAATCATGTTAACACATGTAATACTTCAGTGTGTATTTTAGCATTTATGGACTGGCCCTTTCACTTCCATTGTAAGTGCCTAAACTGTTGCAGCAACTTTAGCTTTTTAAAAGAATAAATGAGGGATGAGTCTAAATTTTTTTGTGGAATTCAAAATTATGCCACAAATGCTGTTAATGAAGCTTAACTTGTGGAACCCAGAAAATGTCTTTAAATGTGGTTCTTAATGCTGTCAGGTCACCTTTTGTGGACATTAATGGCATCAATTCCAGCCCACTAAACAGATTACATTTTTACACACTTATTTAACTCCACCTGGGGTATTTAGAAAACTAGTTTATAAAGTGGTGTCCTACATACTTTCACATGCATTTGTCCTCCATTAAAAGTTGTTAACTATTTGTTACTTTTTTCCTTAATCAAATATTTGTGATTTGCCAAACTAAAGATGGCAGTAAAGATGATATAGTACTGTTAATATAATTAAGCAATTATACTATAATTTTAAATTATTAAATTAATATATTTATGTTAGTATTTTTTTTTTCAATAACTAATAATTTCTCAATCCTTTTCGGCCTCTGAGAATGTTTGCCACTCTGATTGCCACAGTGTGGCCTGGATGTGTGTGTGTGTGCCTCTGCTCTTGACTGAAAATAGCAGATGTCGACGAAGCATCTGTTACCTGAACTGTTTGAGGGAGAGAGTGTTGAACGGAGGCTCAGTGAGATGCCAGTTCTTTGAGATAAGGTTGCAAAGAATGTAAGGCCATAAGCCAAGCCACACTCTTATCAACTGTGTGTTCTGTTGTTAATTGCTGACAAATTTGCATCCAGGATAGGCTGATCACACTGTCTCCGGAGGAGAAAAACTGGTTGTCTCACTCTCATCACAAAACTAAAAAAAATATTAAAAATAAGTGAATAAATTAATGATCACTGCACTAAACTTAAAGAAATGTTTGGGTTAAATACATAGTTCATGTCAGAACTTGCACCATTTATGGCATAATGTTGATTACTACAAAAAATATTTTGACTAATTTTGAAAAAAAAAAGCAAAGTTGAGGTTACAGTTAAGCAGTTACAATGGAAGTAAATGGGACCAGTCCATAAATGTTAAATACACATTGTTTCAAAAGTAAAGCCACAAGATGTATATATTAAATTTGTTAACATGATTTTAGTGTGCTAAAATCGCTTACTAACCTTATTGTGTAAAGTTATATCAAATAATACAACTTTGTTGTCATGACGACATCACGCCAGTAAAACTTATAACCTGGTAAAAGCTTGTACATCCCTCATTTTATCACACTAAAATCATGTCAGCACATATAATGTTTAAATCTTGTGGTGTTTGACAACATTACATTATAAGATAACCCATTGTTTTTATTCCAAAATCTGAACGTTGTATGTGAATATATCTGAAAATGTATTACATTTTGTTAAAGTAAATAATATGATTCTTTTGTTTCTTTAGAAAAATCACTGTATCTCTGAATACTAGTCTTCTTCCTTATTGTGCATGACTCTCTCCATCTACATGCCACTTATTTTTTTAGCATGTGCAATGGCAAGAAGGGTCATGTGACAACTTTAATTATAAGGTAACTCAAATTTTTACAAAATTTGAATTGTATGGTAACTTAGTAATACACCAACTTATACACCAGAAAATTGGCCCGGTTCACTTCCATCGTAAGGGCCTTGATGTAAATGTTATTTTTGCTTCTTTTTTTCTAATCAATGAAGGGCCAAGTAAATATTTTTTGTGGCTATCAACAATATTATGCCAAAAATTCTGTCGATTCATCTTAACTTGCATTAAACCTGGAATATTCCTTTAATTGTAATACTGATTTCCTCACATTTACTTAATCTGACGTGCGAGAAAGCATATGTACATAGCATATTGGGTTAGAACGTCACTTGTATAACCATTTAAAAATATGACTACGCAAAATATATATATTTAAAAAATTCATATAAAAGAAGTTACACTAACTGCTTTCTGGATGTGGATATATTTCAATTATTTATTTTTATTTTTTTGTAGCATTCCCAGGGAACACACATGTAGGCCGTGGATGCACTGTAAATTGCTTTGGGAAAAGGTGTCTGCCAAATGAATAAATAATAATGTATGCATCACATTAAGAGTTACAGCTGCTATTACAAAGAGCAAATTTAAACTGTGTGACAAAATAGTAGAGTTTATATCCATGATAAATCCCGGTTTATAGTGATTATTTTCATCACCTCATGTGTGCTCAAAACATAGGCTTGTGTGGTCAACATCTTAATCTGTCAGTCTAAAAGGACAAACACTTCATTTAAATGGACAAACTTGTAAACCGCAAAAATACATTAACAATCACTCTAAAGTTGCTTTGTTTCTTGCCCTTTGTGGATTAAGTGGCTTAAAATATTTGCACAGATTCTGTCACATATTTTGTAATTAGGTTCATCACAACATATCTAAAGTATTATCAAATTTAAAATACCAATTTAAGACAGTCGACCAGATGATGAGTGAAACGAAGTGGTGACGTATGTTTCGACGATGCGGAGGGGTTACAGTCCAGTCGGTCCTCCTCCCGTGTATAAATTCTCCAACCGAAGCGCTTTTTCGCTCTTTCTGTTACCTGGTAAAGGGAAGCAGTAGCCGAGGAGTGATCACTCAACAGTGGTGAATAATTTCTCTGTTGTTTAGGCCTTGCTTGTATTTTTTATATATCTTGTTATCGTTTAAAAACTTCTTGGCAATTCGGTGGATTTTTCTCTACGTGTATGTTCCGTGTGAATATTTCACATTTTATAGTTGCATCAACGCGATTTCATCACGTGAGGTTAATGTAGGACTTAAGTTATTGAATTTCCCCCTTTTTCTAAATGGTTTTTTAAAAAGTTTTCTTACCTGGCGTTATATTTGGAGGGGGACTCGTGATTTGTATTTGTTCTTAAAAATCGTGTACTACCATCTTCCAAAAGCTGGAAACCGGGAACAGAACAAAGGCACGAACTGTCTTGTAGTCACGGGCTTGTTGAAAGCCTCACACATTCCCGCATCCAGCAACTGTTAATAAGTATCTGGAGAGCCAGATGTCTGGATCCTTTTGGTTTCGGTCCAGACATTTGGGATTTTTCTGTAACTTAATACTGGGTTACTCTTAAAGAAACATGTCGCATTTGCCGTATGGTGATCTAGGCCGGTTCAAACTCGGGGCCATCTTTACTCCAGTTACGAAATCTCTGCTCAGTGATAACAATGACAGTCTGCACTTCCTGTGCGTTTATTAACTTAAACGTATTTTTATTTCTTGAAACAGAAACCAATCCATCATGGGGAAGGAAAAGATCCACATTAACATCGTGGTTATTGGCCACGTCGACTCCGGAAAGTCAACCACCACCGGTCATCTGATCTACAAATGCGGTGGAATCGACAAGAGAACCATCGAGAAGTTCGAGAAAGAAGCAGCTGAGGTGAGTTGTTGAGCACGTGTTGCGTTTTTCTTGAATTTCTCTGCATTGGTTGCGGCTCGACTTTAGTTATCAAGAGCCAAAATGGCGGCGGTAGCACGCGTTCCTGCGCGCAAGCCGGCTGGGTGTGGGAGTGGGTGGAGCTTGTGCGGGCCACGCGATGACGTTGCTCTTTCTGTAATGGCGAGCTAGAAGGCCATTCAACATTTGCGCTGACCCCATTCAGCACTGTTATAACCGTTCTATGTGCATAATTCGTCATTTTAATGTCTTGAACTCCTGTCATACTTGAGAAATGAATATAAATGCTTAGAAGGTTTCAAGGCATGAGTGTGTACCTTGAACATGTACCTAGTTCATGTTTCATTGTGGTTCATCTGAACAGATGGGAAAGGGCTCCTTCAAGTATGCCTGGGTGCTGGACAAACTAAAGGCAGAGCGTGAGCGTGGTATCACGATTGACATTGCTCTCTGGAAATTTGAGACCAGCAAGTACTACGTCACTATCATTGATGCCCCTGGGCACAGAGACTTCATCAAGAACATGATCACTGGTACTTCACAGGTACAAAAAACCCACACACCGACACCTGCATTCATGCACACTTGCTGAACAGTGTTTTTGAGAAATTGAATTGAGAATTTTTACATTATCTTGAGCTTTTTATTCTTTCAGGCTGACTGTGCTGTGCTGATTGTTGCTGGTGGTGTTGGTGAGTTTGAGGCTGGTATCTCCAAGAACGGACAGACCCGTGAGCATGCCCTCCTGGCTTTTACCCTGGGAGTGAAACAGCTTATTGTTGGAGTGAACAAGATGGACTCCACCGAGCCCCCTTACAGCCAGGCTCGTTTTGAGGAAATCACCAAGGAAGTCAGCGCCTATATCAAGAAGATCGGCTACAACCCCGCCAGTGTTGCCTTCGTCCCAATTTCTGGATGGCATGGTGACAACATGCTGGAGCCCAGCTCAAATGTAAGTTCTTTATCCATCCTTTTCCACTTTCCAAGTAAAATGGGACCCAATTTAAAGTAAGCATTTTTAATTCTCTTGACTTTTTCCTCAACTTTTAGATGGGCTGGTTCAAGGGATGGAAAATCGAGCGTAAGGAGGGTAATGCTAATGGTGTTACTCTTCTTGATGCCCTGGATGCCATTCTGCCACCCAGCCGTCCCACTGACAAGCCCCTCCGTTTGCCACTTCAGGATGTCTACAAAATTGGAGGTGGGTTTTCATCTTCCTCGCCTTGATGGGAATTCCTCAAGGTTTTCCAGATTCGAAACCCCAAGAAAACCTGGATTATTTCTTAGACATTCTCCATTCCCTTCAGGTATTGGAACAGTGCCTGTGGGTCGTGTAGAGACTGGAGTCCTCAAGCCTGGCATGGTTGTGACTTTTGCTCCCGCCAATGTGACCACTGAGGTCAAGTCCGTTGAGATGCACCACGAGTCCCTTGCTGAGGCTACGCCCGGGGACAATGTCGGCTTCAATGTCAAGAACGTGTCAGTTAAGGACATCCGTCGTGGTAACGTGGCCGGAGACAGCAAGAACGATCCCCCTATGGAGGCTGGAAGCTTCAATGCTCAGGTTAATCTTGCTCTTGTCAACCCCCCCCCCCCCCTCCTCAAAATTCCTGAATTTAAGTTACCATAACTCATGCTGTGAACGCTTAAGCTAACTGATTACTTTTTTTACAGGTCATCATCCTGAACCACCCTGGTCAGATCTCTCAGGGCTATGCCCCTGTCCTGGACTGCCACACTGCTCACATTGCCTGCAAGTTTGCGGAGCTCAAGGAGAAGATCGACCGTCGTTCCGGAAAGAAGCTTGAGGACAACCCCAAGGCCCTCAAATCTGGAGATGCTGCCATTGTTGAGATGATTCCTGGCAAGCCCATGTGTGTTGAGAGCTTCTCTACCTACCCCCCACTTGGTAAGTTCAAATGTTCCTCACTACACCTGCTGCTTCCTCCATCAGTATTTCCAGTAGCTGTTTTTGTGCAGAGCTCTTGAGCTGATCTCTCCTCTTATCTACAGGTCGCTTTGCTGTGCGTGACATGAGGCAAACCGTTGCTGTTGGTGTCATCAAGAGCGTTGAGAAGAAAGTTGGTGGTTCTGGCAAGGTCACGAAGTCTGCACAGAAAGCTGCCAAGACCAAGTGAATTTCCCTTGATTATGCTGTTCTGAAGGTTGTGGCATGTTCTGCCCAACCTTCTGAAATTTCTCTAAACCTGGGCACTCTACTTAAAGACTGGTTAATGCTGATAAAATCCCATTGGAAAAATTTTCGTAGGAAAGGAAACCAACTTGGATTAAGTGTGGCTACATTATTAATTGACTGAGTGCCTCTTTCAGTTGTTAAATTTGAGTTGAAATGGTTTAGAACTGCACCTGTTCCCACAGTAAAATTTTGCAAGGAAGCTGCTGATAAGAAACTAATAAAGGTATTAAATTGAAAAGCTTTTTGTCTCTTGTTGTCAGTGGGGGGGGGGGCAATTGTAATATAACTTGTCATAGCCCCTTGCAGCTGTTTCAACATGTTTCTTGACTGCAGCCAGGTATTTGCTTCTGTGCCCACTTTACTGATGTGTCTTAATGCAACCACAATTGTGAGTGCGCAGTATAGCTACCTATGGTACCCTTCTTATGAACCATCAATGTGGTGCAAGTGTTCCTTCATCGCCCACCCTGTCTGAACCGATAAAAAATTTAGACAGATGGTGTGACTTTTTTTTTTTTTTTTTTTTTTTTTTCTTCTTCTCTTCTCTGGTCTGCTTGGGGCTGTTGGGTGCTTGTTGCCTGGTAAGTTTACATTGCCCCTCTCGTTATATTCCTAATCGTGTTAGTACGTGTTTAAAGGGTGTAAAGCGTCAAACGCTTTTAATATTTATGTGTTATTGAAAGATTTGGATTGGACATTTTACTTGATATATTTTTTCAGTGAACGAATCCCGGCAGAATTGTAATTTAGAATGATATACATTCCAAAGCGCCTACAGAACGTATTACGTAAGTTTTCCCTTTTAAACTTGCTCCATTTTACCGAACCCTTTTTTATGGTCATGCTTGTAATTAACTTTGTGGCAAAACTGGAAGAACATGGCTGGTGCCGTAATGCCAGTCCTACAACATGGAGGACATGAGATGAATAGAGGGAGGGGTGCGTGTCTGACTCATGATCCTGCAGCATGCACAAGCGAATTCACTTGCTTGATCCTTTTGTGCTGAATTTATCACAATATATAAATTACTTAAACGCTACTCGATGTGCAGTTTTTGTTAGAAAGTGTATGCTTGGAACTAAACCATCCATGGTTTTCCACCGTGAATTTACAACATGGGTAAGGAAAAGACTAATATCAACATCGTGGTTATTGGCCACGTCGATTCTGGCAAGTCCACTACCACTGGGCATCTCATCTACAAATGTGGGGGTATCGATAAGAGAACTTTCGAGAAGTTTGAGAAAGATGCCGCTGAGGTACGTCATTGCACACCCTGGTGACTGATATGACAAACTGATCTATTTGTTAAGAGTGCTCTGGGTGTCTTTCAAATGTGGTGTGAGCGACATCTACAGTGTAGTGGTTTTGGCAATAGTCACTGCGTAATATAATGTTCAAAAACTGGAAGCTTTTCTAATAGGGGAAAGCAAGGCTGATCGCCATGCTTTTTAGGCTGCTGCAATGAATATTCCTTGGCAGGTTTATTTTTGTAAGTCAATTTCTTTGTAGACAAACCTTTTAAGCTACTGAACATTTCTACCATTATTGCGCCAAAGGGAAAGCTGCAGTTCATGGAACACGTTTTCACACTGGGGTACACTAAACCTGTTTTAGTGTACATTGACATGTTTCAGTTTCATAGCAGAGCTCCATCAAATTGAAATGTGTAATTTTTAACGAAATTAAATCAGTTAAAATGTCAAATATTTTTGAACAGTTTGTGAAAGATGACGATTCAATATGATGAAATTGGAAGGAGTAAATCTTCACATTTTTCAAAATGTTAATTGTAACAATGAAACTTTACATAAAGCAGCCTAGCAAATGCTTTTCAACAGTACAACAATAAAGTAACACAATTAAATCATGTAACAGCAAAATGTAAAAGGTAACAAACCATTGTTTTTGCTAAAAAAAAAATAATAGTGTAAAATAACATTTAAAACACGAGACAATTTGCCCCTCCCTGCCATTTGTGAAAAAAATACATGTGTCCTGAAAAAGGTTATAAAAGTTAAATCATATGGTTAAAATTTACCTTCAATGTATAGTTGACCCTTTGCTCAATGTATGCCAATGTGGTCTTATTGTGTTTACTTGTTTACCCAACAGCTATCGCAAAAACTATATTAAAATTTAATTTAATAATGAAGTTTACAAAAGTTATTCTAATTTTAGAAAGATTAAACTTGGTGTTTGAAACCAATATACAAATACACATTTATGTACTTTGGCTCTAAACTATAAACTGAAATAAAGCCCTTGTGACATCTTCCCTGGGCCCTGCATTACAATTAGCCCTAGTTTCCTTTATAATATTGTAGCCATTCTGGAATTTAGATTATAATAATCATTAAAGGGATAGTTCACCCAAAAATGTAAATGGTCTCATTTACTCACCCTCATGCTGTCCCAGATGTGTATGACTTTCTTCTGTTGAACACAAGGATTTTTAGAAGAATATTTCAGCTCAGTTGGTTCTCATAATGCAAAATGTGAATGGGTACCAAAATTCTAAAGCTCCAAAAAGCACAAAGGCAGTATAAAAGTAATCTGTAAGACTCCATATCTTCAGAAGCATTATGATAGCTGTAGGTGAGAAACCAATCACTATTTAAGTCCTTTTTTACTATAAAGTCTACTCCCTGCCCAGTAGGTGGCAATATGTACAAAAAATGTGAAAAACAAAAGAAGAAAGTGAAAGATGGTAAAAATGACTAAAATATTGATCTGTTTCTCACCCACACCTATCATATTGCTTCTGAAGACAAGGATTAAACCACTGGACTCTTATGGATTACTTTTAAAAGCCCTTAAGTGCTTTTTGAGCTTCAGAATTTTTGTCACCATTCACATTCACTATGGACCAACTGAGCTGAGATATTCTTCTAAAAAAAGTCTTTGTGTTCTGCAGAATAAAGAGGATAAGTAAATGATGAAGGAATTTTCATTTCTGGGTGAACTATTTCTTTAAAGCAGACCTGTTAATGCACCATTTGTAATGTTTAAAAAATCGATATTAAGGAAAATCTAATATTTACATTTATTTAGCAGACCCTTTTATCCAAAGCGACTTGATAATGATAAAAAATAGAAGCAGTTAATCCAATTAAAATAAAGTTTTACATTGCTTATTTAATCCATTCATTTGCCTTCTCAAATCACTGGTCTCACAAACTTCACAAATATAATTATAAATATTTGTCTGCATTAAGATGGGAAAGGGCTCCTTCAAGTATGCCTGGGTGCTGGACAAACTCAAGGCAGAGTGTGAGCGTGGGATCACCATTAATATTTCTCTCTGGAAATTTGAGACCAGCAAGTACTACGTCACCAACATTGATGCCCCTGGCTACAGAGACTTTATCAAGAACATGATCACTGGTACCTCTCAGGTAGGGTTGTTTGTTTTTCAACATACATAGCACATGTTAACATGCGTAAATAGTGTAAATATAAATTTCATGATTTTTATATTTATTTCATCCCTGCTCCCAGGCTGACTATGCTGTGCTGATTGTTGCTGCTGGTGTTGGTGAGTTCAAGGCTGGTATCTCCAAGAACGGACAGACCCGTGAGCACGCCCTGCTCGCCTACACACTGGGAGTGAAACAGCTTATTGTTGGAGTCAACAAGATGAACACCACCGAGCCCTCTTACAGCCAGAAGCATTATGAGGAGATCACCAAGGAAGTCGGCGCCTACATTAAGAAAATTGGCTACAACCCCGCCACTGTTGCATTCGTCCCAATTTCTGGATGGCATGGTGACAACATGTTGGAGCCAAGCTCAAACGTGAGAATCTACTCTCCCCAGGATTTGAAGGGGTTGTATTTTGTAGATGTCCCATAGAGGCAGAGTTTCCTACCATGGGGTTTGAGAACCATTGGGGGTTCATGGGGGAAATCCAGGGGGTTTGTGAGGTTTTTAAGTAAATACTTTAGATAATAGGGGTTCAGCGGATACAAAAAGCTGGAAAACCCCTGCCTTAGTGTATATGATCTCCCTTTGTATTATGCTTATGGAAAAGAGATGAGCTGGTTCAAGGGATAGAAAATTGAGAGGAAGGAAGGTTCTGCCAGTGGTGTTACCCTCCTTGAGGCGCTGGACTCCATCCTGCCACTCTCTCGGCCTGTTGACAAGCCTCTACGTTTGCCCCTGCAGGACGTGTACAAGTTTGGAGGTAAATCAGCCTCATTCACTAGTTCCTCTGTTGAGAGATTAGAAACCCTGAATGTTCTGCTGTCTTAAAGACTCTTTTCAAAACTTCAGGTATTGGAACCGTGCCTGTTGGTCGTGTTAAGACTGGAACTCTGAAGGCTGGTATGGTTGTAACCTTCACCCCAGCCAATGTGGCCACTGAGGTCAAGTCCGTTGAGATGCACCATGAGTCTCTTACCGAGGCTCAGCCCGGTGACAACATGGGCTTCAACATCATGAACATGTCAATTAAGGACATCCGTCATGGCAACGTTGCTGGAGACAGCAAGAATGATCCCCCTCTGGAGGCTGCCAACTTAACAGCTCAGGTTAGATAAGTGATCTGATATTTCATGCTTTTCATTATATAACTGATGGGATATCGAGTGCTTTATCATCTCTGTCCCCTTCCACACAGGTAATCATCCTCAGTCACCCTGGTCAGGTCTCTCAGGTCTATGCCCCTGTCCTGGACTGCCACACTGCTCACATTGCCTGCAAGTTTTAGAGCTCAAAGAGAAGCTCGACCATCATTCTGAAAAGAAAGAAGCTTGAGGACAACCCCAAGGCACTCAAATCTGGAGATGAAGCAATTATTCTCATGGTCCCTGGCAAGCCTATGTGTGTGGAGAGCTTCTCACAGTATCCACCACTGGGTAAGAGTCATAATTCTGTTGAGATTGACATAAAAGGAATCAAAAGGTGTAAATATCAAAAATAATGTCTATTACTGTTTTGGATTTACATGAACGCCCCAACTTTCCACTATTGTCTTTCAGGTCATTTTGCTGTGTGCGACATTAGGCAGACTGTTGCTGTTGGTGTCATCAAGGCTGTCGAAAAGAAAGCCTCCAGTGGTGGCAAGGTGACCAAGTCTGCTCAGAAGGCCACCAAAGCTAAATGAATCGTCCTGCCAGACAACCAGCAAGCCCCGTTGACGACCACTGCAGTGTTTCAGAACCTGAGCTTGGTTTTAAAGGACTGGCTTATGCTTATAAAAACCCATCATAAAAGCTTCAGAAGGAAAGGTGGAAATCATGTATGTCTAAATACCTTAGGAGGAAATTAATATAAAAATAAACAATAATTATTCATCACAGATTGTGCCATTATTGTCTTGTAAGTCAAAACACTGTGAACGTTTTCATTGTAAGTGCATTCATAAATAATATTTGAACATTTTCAAATTGTGTTTAAGATTTAAATCTCAAGTAGCTTTGTCATACGTACATATCCACCCTTTTTTAGGCTGAAAGAACAACATTTGTTAATGGTCTCATACTGTTATTATTGGTTAAAATAGCAATGATTTAAAATTGTGTGAATCCAGATTTCCATAATTTTATCCTATTTTTAAGGAATATTCCAGGTTCAATACAAGTTAAGCTCATTCGACAGCATTTGCGGCTAAACGTTGATTATCACAAAAGACAATTTTGACTCTTTCTCCTTTTCTTAAAAAAAAAAAAAAAAAAAGCAAAAATCCAGGTTACAGTGAGGCACTAGCATTGAAAGTGTATTGGGCCAATTTTTGGAGGGTTAAAAGGTAGAAAACATATAATTTTATAAAAGCACTTACAGTAATTCTTTTGTTAAAGCGTGTGCATTATTTGAGCTGTAAAGTTGTTGAATCATTTTTATGATCGTTTTTGGGTCTTGTGGCTATACTTTTAAAACAATTTGTTGGTCTCGTTCACTCTAATTGTAAGTGCCTCACTGTAACCGAGATTTTTTGAGTCTAAATTATTACAATTGTTACAAATGACAATTGAGCTTAACTTTTATTAAACCCATTATATTCCTTTAAAAAAAGACAGAAGTCGTTTATACAATGTGGTACAGGGTTAAGCAATTACACTTTGGTCAGCAAATTACAGCAAAATCACTTTAATTGCAAACGTTTTTTTTTTTTTTTTTTTTTTTTTTTTGGCTTTCTTTTTCCATAAAATGAAAGTGAATTGGTGGCATCTCACTTTGTGTTTCTTGAAAGAAATTTAAGTCATGCATGTTTGGAACAACATTACGTAAGTAAATGATTTTTCATTGATGGCTGAACTATCCAGTTAAGTTTCGCTATATATAGTCACACTTTAAACATGACAGTGGGACAAACCCTTTTACTATACAATGAAAGTCTCACGATCATGTGACAGGGCAAGGCGGATCAAAAATACATCTCTGCTGATTCTCTGTCAGCAGATCATATTTTCTTGACAAGTAAGTGGGTAAGTCTGCAATCATGCACATCACTGAATATTATGCGGTTACTATGGTTAATATGATACTTTATAATACACACACGAAATTAACTGCTTTTGAAGTTCTATTTTACAGTGTGATCATAAACAGTCTTGTATGCTAATTGATCATGTTTTTACTGAAGTGCTGATTTTTCTGTTCGTTGCAAAATACACATATAAAACATTTAAATATCATCAATGTCTATTCTGAAACATGCCCACCAAATGCTTTCAGTAACTGATGATGTGATACTTGTAAAGTGTCTTTTCTGCTGTTCTTGTGATGTCTCTCCTTTATTTGTCTTTCCACCCTGATTTGCAAAACGACATTAACCTCGAGCTACCAAATTTTGTGAACTTCAGTCTCCCATCCCTTATTTTTTTGAACGTCATAAAACAGGCTGTAAAGCATAATGTATTATTTCTCTAGTTTGGCACAATTATCCATAAATCCTAAATACATTTTCAGTTAAACATGACACTTACAGATTTACATCGAGATTAATTTAGTTTTTTATATTCCAGACACATTCAGCGATAAACGGCGATAACTCTTAAACGGCTTAGAAAATATATTCCAGAATAGTATTACTGTAAAACATGAAAAGCTAATAATATTAAAGCTTGTTTTCATGATTTTCACTCGATATTATGAGCATTTGCCTGCAAAAGCCGTTGCAATGTGTTTTACCCCGCAAGAGGTCCTCCTGTCGCAGCGGCAAGTAAGGGACCGTGGAGAAAGTGCAATTTTTTTCTTTCTTTTTTAAAATTTATTTATTTATTTATTTATTATTATTATTATTTGTAATAGGTTCGTGTGTGAACTGCATGTCCAATATAAACCTTCTTTTTGTAATAGCTTTTTTGTTAAAGGACATAGAGACATGAAACCAACGTCATTCAATAGAGGAGGACAGTGCGCAACTTTCACAACCATTCGTTTTACCCCTAGTGGTTGAATAAGGGAACTGCACGCCCAAAATCACCATTCTTTTTGTAATAGCTTTTTTGTTGAAGGAGATAGAGGCACAAAACCAATGTCATTCAGTAGAGGAGGACAGTGCGCAACTTTCACAACCATTCGTTTTACCCCTAGTGGTTGAATAAGGGAACTGCACGCCCAAAATCACCATTCTTTTTGTAATAGCTTTTTTGTTGAAGGAGATAGAGGCACAAAACCAATGTCATTCAGTAGAGGAGGACAGTGCGCAACTTTTACAACAATTCCTTTTACCCCTAGTGGTTGAATACGGAACTGCATGTCCAATATAAACCTTATATAATATAAGCCGTTTAAGAGTTATCGCCGTTTATCGCTGAATATAATGTCTGGAATATCAAAAACAAAACTAACTTAACCTCGCTCTGATTTACTGATACTGATTTACATGATAATTAATGATTTGGTTGTTTTGCATACTGATAATACCACTATTTCTTTCCTTAAATGTGCACAAAAGTTGTACTCCTTAAAGGAGCAATATGAAATATATTTACTGTACTAAAGCATAAAATTATCATAATATGTTATCAGAGATTTAGGAAACATGCTAAGTTGAAATACTAGCTTCTTCGAAAACAATGATACAGCCAGTATATTCTAGTTTGAAGTTTACATTCTGGGCTGGAATTTCTGTTTGTGTTTTGGCCTGTGTGAACTCGCCCGCTGCCTATTTCCCAATAGTATTTCGACACCACGGGTTGCCAGATTAGAAATAAGTTAGCGGGCAAACAACACTGCGTGCTGCAGCCATGGAAGCCAACAATACATTTAGCTAACACTGACAGAGTTATAAAAAAATCCACATGAGCTGGTTTATTATTTGCAAATAATAAAAACATTGCAAACTTATACATTAGCTGATCAACTTACAGTGTAAGGCTTGTCGCTTGCTATTGTCAGTTTACTCGTTCTTATTGCCTGTCCTCAACCTTATGGGACGATATGGGGTGGACATTTTTTATGGGGTGCCCCAATCCATTCACATTCCACGTGGAGAGAGACAATCCACTCATATTAACATTTGACATTTTGACATTTGTGAATACTTGTATACATGTGATTTTTTTTTCATTTTTTTAGTTTTAATAAATTTGCAAAGATTTCAAACAAACTTCTTTCACATTGTCATTATGGGGTATTGTTTGTAGAATTTTGAGGAAAATACTGAATTTAATCCATTTTGGAATAAGGCTGTAACATAACAAAATGTGGAAAAAGTGAAGTGCTGTGAATACTTTCCGGATGCACTGTAATACTGTTTTGCCGCGGAAGGTGGAGTTTTGGCTATTCAGGGCAAGACAGTTATACATTGAGTCGGGGGACAAGGCAGGAAAACTTCTGGCTAGATATATAAAACAGAGAGAGTCTTTTTCTACCATTCAGGCAGTGAAATATTTACCTCAGCCACTGATATTAATAATGCTTTTAAAGAATTCTATCTTGATCTCTGTAGTTCCACATCTTCGTCTACTGATGAGAATATTAGAAACTTTGTGGAACCATTAGAATTTCCTAAACTAACGACTGAGCAAAAAAATTATCTTCATTCTGAGATAACCTTGGAGGATCTTATGCCACAGAATTGGAATCCACTTTTGTTAGAAGTTTATACAGAATCATTAAAGAATGGAAAGCTTCCGCCAACCATGACGCAAGCCTGGATCAGTCTGATTCTTAAAAAGGACAAAGATCCAAGTGAGTGTAAGAGTTACCGTCCAATTTCCCTGATTCAGCTAGACGTTAAAATATTGTCATCTCTTATACATATATGTTGGGCCTCATGTATTCAGATAGAAGACAAAGGCAGGCCTAACACAGTCGTAAAACCTAACTCAGCCCCCACATACCAAGTCGTAAATCTTACTGATAAAAATCGCACCAAAATCAAACAAAGGGAGTCCAAAACAGACTACAAATCCCATGAAGCCTTGCTCACTAAAGGATCGAACTCTCAACTCCTATTGGATGAGGCACACAACAGAACGTCCCTCAAACATGACATCATCAGGAGTAGAAATACCTCTGAAATGCTTCCGGGATTTGCTTCCAGCAACTTTGCTTGCAGTGGGTAGATGCAGCTCATCGCTGCTCTCAGGTGCAACCTCGTGGCACAAGGAAGTATCGTCTGACTTGAAACTGTGGCCATACAATTTCCATCTCGCAGGACGAGTTGAGATTACTCTGTGTTCAACCGAACACTCTAATGGATCCGAAGGAGACCGCCGAGCAATCCGCATCTTCATCCGTTTGCCTGCAGAAGTGAAGAGATTAAAGATTTCTCTTCCGTCTTCAATCAAGTCAACATTTCTGATTTCTCCGCCAGCCCGCCGAGAATCAGCAGCCGTACGCCCGCCGACAGAACGAGGAAACGGCCTCCCGTCATCACCCGAGCCTCGAGGAACTGAGTCTGAGTTAAAGGACGGATGAACACACATTCTGCATCCTCATGCGATTCAAGTAAGAAGTTTATATCTGGGCAGAGATAGAATATTCTAGTGTGTTATTCTTGTGTTTCAAGGTTTTTGCTTGTACAGTTTACGGACCACCATGTCCGCTCATTATTAATACTCAGGGTATTAATTATCATGAATTTGATTTGCTGTATTGTGGTCAAACCAAATTGGACTGTTGTGCATTTTCGCCATCGCGGGTGAGACCGGCAAACTGAGTTTATCCATTAAAGAATCAAAGAACGTGGGACTGTTTACGAGCCGTCCACCACGTCTCTGAGTGATAAACTAACAGCTGCTTTCTCTCCCATGATTGCAAAATCGGCTTTGGGGCCATCACTTAATTCTCTCTCTCTCTCTCTCTCTCTCTCTCGTACTAACCACACACACACACACACACACACACGCGCACGCACGCACGCACACACACGCGCGACCCCTCACAAACATTCTGGCACACATTTTTGGCTCGTAGATAGCTTCATGCTAAAGCTCAGCTTTGTGCCTAAGCTATTGTACAAGCGGATACACGCAGTAACTGGTAGACACCATTGACTGGTTTCTCTCCGCCCACATTCGCGGCCATATTCCCTGGCCGGAAGTCTCGCGTGACATACTCTCCACGAGAGTCACGTCCGCCATTTTGTGCCCTCCTTACACACACACACACACACACACACTCGCTCTCACACACACACACACACTCTCATGTGTTATAGGATTATTTTGATTTCCATATCTAATCATATCACTGTTTAGTTTGTAGTTGTAAGTCGGAAGTTTATTGACTGCATTGTATTAATTATTAATTGATATTACTGCATAAATAAACTTTGTTTATATTACAAAGAGAAGTGTTTTGGTTTGTTTTGCATATGCCTGTGTCATGCTGACGGGATGTCAGTGCTCAGATTCAAGCCTTAATTCATTGTTTTTTCCCGAAAATCGATATTCTTCGGATGTCGATGTTTTCTTAGGAAAAATCTAATATTGAGACTGTTATACTATCTGGTTATTAGTCCCTGATTTCAGGGTGGTGCCCCGTCAATGTTAATCCTTATTAATATTCTGTTGATTTTTGATAATTGATAATTATCTTTGATGATTGTTGAATTTGAATGATCAATAAGCTAGTGTTAATTTTAATTAATGTTTCATCGATGTTAACCATTAACGATTATCTTTGATAATTGTTGATTTAAAGGATTAAAAAAGCTAACATTGATTCTCATCAATGTTCTATTGATTTATCTTTGATAATTATTAATTATTGCTAATAACCAAACCCGCTCCTAAACGTAGCGCACTACATTTACTGGAGCCCCATATGAGGTTTTAATGAGTTAGATTCAATTAATTAATTTAAATATTAATTAATAACTAAAGAAATAATTATTTCTGATAGTAACACTGATCTAAACAACCAGTAAAGCCCTACATATAGATCAGGTGGGGTTTATTTGGGGCTTCTGATAACATTAGGCGTTTCATCAATATCGTGGTCAGTGGCGAATGATCAGACTCCGGTCGCTGCCATCTCATTTGCCGCAGAAAAGGTGTTTGATATGGTAGAATGTGATTATCCTTTTAAGATTTTGGAAATGTACAGGTTCGGGAATACTTTTATTGGTTGGATTAAGTTACTTTATAGACACCCGGTAGCGGCGGTACAAACTAATGGATTAATTTCAGATTACCTTACTGCGGATTGGGGCACCTGACAGGGCTGCCCTCTTTCCCCATTATTGTCTTGCCCTGGAACCGTAAGCAGCCATGATAAGAAAGGAGGATGACTTTCCAGGGGTGGTGGAGGGAGGTGTGGCGCATAAGCTTTTACTTTACACAGATTATATTTTACTATTCATCTCCAACCCTACTAAATCTATGCCTTGCCTCCACAGAATTAATAATTCCTTTTCTAAATTCTCGGGATACAGAATTAATTGGTCTAAATCCGAAGTTTTGACTCTGACAGCGTACTGCCCGGTAATGGCTTTTCAGCCGGGGGCCTTCCAGTGGCCCAAGCAGGGCATTAAGTATTTGGGCATTTTATTCCCAGCAAATTTGTACAGAGTTAATTTTGACCCTTTAATAAAAAGGTTTTCGAGCAATGTGGGCAGGTGGGCTTCATTACATTTATCTATGATTGGGAAGGTTAATGTTCTTAAAATGAATTGTATTCCAAAATTCAACTACCTGCTATAGTCTCTCCCTATAGATGTCCCCCTCTCTTATTTCAAGCAATTTGATAGCATAGCGAAGTCCTTCATTTGGAGTGGTAAACACCCCAGATTACATTTCAGTAAATTGCAAAGGCCGATTGACAAAGGTGGGTTAGCCCTACCCAATATTTTGTTTTATTATTATGCGTTCAGTCTCAGACATTTGGCTCATTGGTCGCTTCCACCTGAGAGAGCCCCTCCCTGGTTTTGTATTGAACAGGAAGTTCTTGCCCCTATTTCGCCATTGCAAAGCCTTTCTATCATACTAATCAGAGAAGTTACACCACGTTATCTCGCATTTGCTCTCGGTATGGACAAAAGTTTCCAGAGTGTTTAATTTGGACATTTATTTAAATGTTACCTCGAGCATATGGCTGAACCCTAAATTATGTATTAATAAGTCCCCTTTCTGCTGGTCAGAGTGGATTGTGAGGGGGGTTACTACACTCGGTGACCTATATGAGAGTAGAGTGTTGAGATCCTTTGAAAATTTGGTTCAATATTTTAGGATTCCCAGATCTCAGTTCTTTAGGTATTTACAGCTGCGCCACCTGCTCTGTACTATTTTTGGGGGTAGTATACACTCCCCTAAATTGGTAGACACTCTGGCAGTGGTGATTACTGCTTTTGGAAAAGGTCATGAGGCATCAGTGTATTACTCCCTGCTAATTCAGAGTCTGGGGGATGGAGCTTTAAATTCTAATAAGAGATTATGGGAGAAAGATTTAAACTTGGTATTGGAGGAGGGAGTGTGGGCTAGGATTCTAAAAACCGTCAAGTCTGCATCTAGAGATGCGAGGGTGTGCCTTATGCAATTCAAGATTTTACATCGATTCTATTGGACCCCCTCTAGATTGTATAGGCTTGGTCTTAAAGACACACCCACCTGCTGACGATGCCAATCAGAATATGGGGATACAACCTATGTTTTTTGGTGGTGTGTTAAGATCCAAGAATTTTGGTTGAAGGTTCAGAGTTTTATGTGTGACGTACTGGGCACTCAAATGTAATTTTGCCCCAGACTCTGTGTTTTAGGCGATGGGGCGGTCATCAATATAGAGGATAAACACATAAAAAATGGGGTCCTAACCAGTGTTATGATCGGCAGACAGATTGTTCTAAGGGGATGGAAGTCGGCTGGAGCACCTTCATTTCAAGAGTGGTGCTCAGAGATGGGGAGGGTGGCAGCATTTGAGCAAGTGTCATGTAGCAGGCTGGGGAACTTAGATTTATTTGATAGGAAATGGCTAGCTATTTGGCATTTTTGGAGGGCTCTCAGGGAGGGACAGTGGAGAGAGAAGTATAGTTTTAAATGTTTGTGATTATTATTAATTAATTTATTTAAATGTTTTTATTTTTTGTGTGCATACTCATGTGTGACCACGGGGTTGTTTGTTGAGGGTCAGGGTGGGGTTGGGGATTGGGAGGGGTAATAGTGGGGGTTAAATATTGATTCTGTGAATATATGTTTTGCTTTTCTTTGTTAATCGTATGAATCAATAAAAACTGTTAATCAGATAAAAACTATTTAAATCAACATGGATGTTATGATCACAAGCAAATATTATTTGCTTAACCTTAGTAACCACCCTGTTATTGGACACTTTTAGTAATGGATTAAATTAATCATGGTTGAGTGTGAATATTGAATTTGTACAATTGCATTGGTAACTGAAAAACATTTGTGCTTGAATGATGATGCATCCACGCCACTAGGTGTCAGTGTAAGTCCAAGACGACATGCATAAACAAAGTACTGAGTGCACCTTTAAATATTTTGAGATTTGTTTTCAAGTTCATTAACTAATATTATTATTATTTACATAATTTTTGTGCCATATGTTCCATAAAACATTTTAGACATACACTATATTTTCACAATGCTAATGACAGTAATGATGCCCCTGTTTCTATTCCTCTTCCATATTTCCTCTGCAAGCTGCTCCAATATTTTTTAGACTGGAATGAGCAGGTCTTTGTGTTCAAGATTTTTGTTTTAAGTTCCTCCTACTTTATTATGCCTCTCTGTGCACTAATAGTCCAATCTTACCTCCTTTTTCTTTAACACAGTAAGGCTGACCTTTGTCATTAACAATATCTGAGGCCCTTTTTCAAAACTTCATGATGAAAAGACACATAACCAGACAGAAATCAAGTACTGCGGAGGACGAAGCTCCCGACTCCTGCACTCCGCATATGATTGGCAACATCAGTCCACCAACATCTTCCATTGAGAGAACAAAAAGGCAATCTCCCAAAGGTAAGTTTGTGATGACTCTTACAAAATTGAGAGTTCATGGCAAATTTGCCACAAACTGATAATTTTCACGTGCAGATTGTCCATTATTGCCAAAGGCTTGCATGTGAAAATAATCAGTGGCAAGTTTTTGTAAGGGGACTCAACAAGTATTAATTCTTGGCGTATGTCGGACAAATTGTTGTTCCAAAACGATTAATAGGCCTACCCCAATATGCCACTGTGTATCCCAGAATAACATTTAAAACAACATTTACAACATTTAAGTTTGTCGTCCCACTTTGAAAGCTTCTCCAGGAACTACAGGAGATGATTTTTTCATTTCCTCTGAGCTGGACCGCTTAATCAGGCAGAGAGGCCGAGACTTACGTCTGCGTAAGAATGACAAACAGAATGCTGTGAAGCTAGTTAATAATTTAATCAATGGACTAGTGGACTTCTTGAAGAACAATGAGGATCAGCCCTTCTTCAGGGAGGTCTCTGTTCTCACCAGTGGAAGCTACTATGAGTTGGTGAAGGTAAAAGGAAAATAATATGTTAATAGTAGGTAGTATTTTTTCTAAGAGCTATGAAATTAATATCAGATGCTCTTTGTATCCGATATTGCCATTAGGTTATGTGAGTAGGTCTCCTATTCCATATCTTGGGTTGGGCATTTAGAATAACAAAGTAATGACAAAAATTCAAGAATGTTTCAAATGAGCAATGGAATTACAAACTGGTTTGCCAAAAACAAGTTGTTCAAAAATTCTGAAAGCACATATTTTAATCACCAACAGATCAACAAACCCAACGAGTTTGACATTATGCTGAAATTGAAAGTACCAAGGCTTATATGGTCAGAACTGGAAGATTATAAGGGACTGTTTTATAAGGTGATGCTTCCTAGAGCCACACGCTCCGATATCCAGTTCTTTCTTTTGGAAGATGAGCGAACCATCTCAGCCACCAAAATCAAAGGAGAATTGTACCGCTTGGTCCGTAAATTCATTAGGAACTATAAAGGTATGTTTTACTAATCAGCATTTCGACATGTTCATTTATAGGAACATTCAGTGGTATGTAACATAATGTTGAAATGGCTTTTTATACACATTTAAAATTGTTTGTGGTTTTATTGCTTGTCCATTTAGGTGAGGGTTGCTGGTTGATTCAAAGACAACAGGTAACTTCACCTGCAGTGACCCTTGAATTAAAGACCGGAGATGAAGAAGAGGATGTATTGTCTGTAGACCTTGTGCCTGCTCTTGAGGTGCCACAAGGGTGGCCACAAGCTGCACGGGCAGGTCCAGATGTAGACCAATGGCTTGGAAAGCGATGTCGCCGCAACTTTATCAGTAAGGCTATTTATTTTGTCCCAAAGAGACCGCATGGAAGAAACCTCAAAGAAGAAGCCAAAGGTATGTTGGATTTGAAGAGCTCTGACTCCACCGTACCATACACATTTGACTCATCACAAACATTCACTTTCACATAAATGATCAATATATTTGAGGTATCTTGTTTTCAGAGAGCTGGCGGATATCCTTCTCTCACATTGAAAAAGAGATGATCCACTATCATGGCAATAAGAGGACATGCTGTGAGGGAGCCTCCAATAAGTGTTGCCGGTATGAATGAACACTTGAGTTTGTAGCAGGTAAATGTGAAAGATCATGTTAAAGATTAATGTCATGAATCTCCTTTTCTTCTTTATTAGGAAACTTAGTTTGCGGCTTCTCAAATTGTTGATTGAGGGACTAAAGCAACGTTATCCCAAAGAACTTGAGCCTCTGTGTTCCTACCATGGGAAAACAGCCTTCTTCCACAACCTCTCTGTCAGAGTGCAGGACTCCCTTTGGTCTCCAGGCCAGCTGTCTGTCTGCTTCATGAAGCTATTTGGACACTTTGAGCGATGTGCACAAAATGGCTCACTACTCCACTTCTTTGTCCGTGATCATAATCTTTTCGCTCCACCTGCCTTTCCCAAACGAACTCTTGTATTTCTGACCAATGCTCTGAAGGAGCAAAGAGAATTAGCGTTCCCTGTTTTTAAGGTGCCAAGCCCAACATCTGCTCTTGTTCCTGACATTGACCCTCTGATCCCCCCAAGTCCAATCGATGGCACAGAAGAAATCGTAGCCTCTAAAAGCTCTATTAGATATGTCTATGCATGCTTAGTATGTGTTATTGTGTCTGTGGGAATCGGATGTGTATTTCAACAATGAATGAATTTCATAGATCCAAATATGGAAAGGTAATTTTGTAATCATTGCATTTGATTTCACAAAATTATTTTATTATGCATTCAAAAGACAACTAAATTTTGCCATAGGAAAATAGTACATGAATTGTGAAGTATTTAACTTTTTGTCCAGGGATATCTTGATATTGATTAATGTTTCTAAATAATCTAAATGACAATATTTTTCAGAAATATTTTGTCAAAAACAGTGTTTGTACACTCATTTAGATGAATCGTTGTGGACTGTGGGAACAAACACATAAACAATATCTTATCTTTTATGATGATTTATTTAATCATATTTAATGGGTATGTCAATAATTATTTTCTAAAATATGTTATTTCTATATTCTAGAAAAAAAAGAAGTATTTACACTGTGTAAAGTATATACTGTGCTTCCTTTACAAATGAAAAATAATCTATACCTACAAACTGAGTACAACTTTGTATATTTGTAAAACAAGCAGGTAATAATTTAGATTTTTTTTTATTATAAAAGCTAAAAGAAGTGAAATACACATCAACTTTCATGTAGTGTCTGATTTAACCCTAAAAAGGGCAAGACTGTAAAGGTACCTCTGAAAATTATTAATTGCTATTTTCCAACACATTAGGGTCCATGTAATACATTTTCATAGATTTTGCTAAAATAACGCTTTTCAATTTTACAGCTTGTAGAAATAACAAAAGTAATATTGAAAAGATAGGAACACCTGCCTTGAGATCAACTGCCTTCTCAAAAAATGCATCCTTGTTACTTTTAGATAAAGATTGTGAGGTGATGCCAGAGTTGATATACAAGGTCACATGTCCTCAGTTTTTGCAGGGACCCCCATTTCTTTTTTATGATTAACATTTTTATTAAAACACAGAAAAACAAAACATAAATACACAAAATCAACTTTTACCATCCACTACCATCCCTCCTCCTCCCCATCCCCACCTCAAACCTAAACAAACACCCCTGTGGTCTTACATGAAAACAAAATCCAAACAACTAATAAAGAGAGGAAAAAAAAACATATATATAAAAATCACACACACTGACAATTACCCCTCTCTCTCCACTCGAGAACCCTCCAAGAATGCTAAATATCCACCCCATTTTCCTACAAACAAATCCAGATTCCCTAATCTTCTATAAGACCCCTCCTCTAAGGCTGCCACTCTCCCCATCTCCGAGCATCACTCCTAAAACAGGGGTGCTCCAACCCAACTTCCAACCCCTCAAAATCACCTGTCTGGTGACCATAACACAGGTTAGGACCCAATCCTCCACATGTTTATTCTCCACATTGATTACTGCCCTATCTCACAAAATACAGAGTCTGGGGCAAAAAGAAACTCGAGTGCCCAAGAAGTCACATACAAAATTCTGAACCCTCAACCAAAACCCTTGGATTTTAATGCACCCCCAAAAAACTTGGGTTGTGTCTCCATCCTCAAATTGGCATCGCCAGCAGGTAGGTGTGTTTTTAAGACCAAGCCTATACAGTCTAGAGGGGGTCCAATAGAATCTATGTAAAATCTTGAACTGCATAAGGCAAACCCTTGCATCTCTAGATACAGACTTGACATTTTTTTAGAATCCTAGCCCACACTTCTTCCTCCAATACCAAGTTTAAATCTTTCTCCCATAATCTCTTGTCAGAAGTTAGAGCTCTGTCCCCCAGACTCTGAATTAACAGGGAGTGATACACTGATGCCTCGTGACCTTTTCCAAAAGCAGTAATCACCTCTCCCGGAGTATCTGCCACTTTAGGGGGGTGTATGCTACTCCCAAAAACAATACAGAGCAGGTGGTGCAGCTGTAAATACTTATAGAACTGAGATGTGGGAATCCCAAAATATTGGACCAAATTTTCAAACGTTCCCAACACTCCACTCTCATATAGGTCACCGAGTGTAGCAACCCCCCTGACATTCCACTCTGACCAGCAGAAAGGGGACTTATCAATAGATAATTTTGGGTTCCAATGCCATATGCTGAGGCAACATTTAGATAAATGTCTGAATTAAACTCTCTGGACACTTTTGTCCATACCGAGTGCAAATGCGAAATAACGGGGTGTAACTTAACTTCTTCAATTAATTTGATTGAAAGGCCTTGCAATGGTGAAATAGGGGCAAGAACTTCCTGTTCAATACAAAACCAGGGAGGGGCTCTCTCAGGTGGAAGCGACCAATGAGCCAAATGTCTGAGACTGAACGCATAATAATAAAACAAAATATTGGGTAGGGCTAACCCACCTTTGTCAATCGGCCTTTACAATTTACTGAAATGTAATCTGGGGTGTTTACCACTCCAAATTAAGGATTTTGCTATGTTATCAAATTGCTTAAAGTAAGACAGGGGGACATCTGTAGGGAGAGATTGTAACAGGTAGTTACATTTTGGAATACAATTCATTTTAATAACATTAACCTTCTCAATCATAGATAAATATAATGAAGCCCACCTGCCCACATCACTCGAGAATCTTTTTATTAAGGGATCCAAATTAACTCTAACTAAATCAGACAAATTTGCCAGGAATAAAACGCCCAAATATTTAATGCCCTGTTTGGGCCACGCTGGAAAGCCGTAAATGGGCAGTATGCTGTCAGAGCCAGAGCTTCAGATTTAGACCAATTAACTCTGTATCCTGAGAACTTAGAAAAGGAATTAATAATTCTGTGGAGGCAAGGCATAGATCTAGTGAGGTTGGAGACGAGTAATAAAATATCATCTGCGTAGAGCAAAAGCTTATGCGCCACACCTCCCGCAACCACCCCTGGAAATTCATCCTCCTTTCTTATCATGGCTGCTAATGGTTCCAGGGCAAGACAGAACAATAATGGGGAAAGAGGGCAACCCTGTCGGGTGCCCCTATCCGAGTAAAATAATCTGAAATTAATCCATTTGTTTGTACCGCCGCTACCAGGTGTCTCTAAAGTAACTTAATCCATCCAATAAAAGTATTCCTGAACCTGTACATTTCCAAAATCTTAAAAAGATAATCCTATTCTACCAAATCAAATGCCTTTTTGGCGTCAAGTGAGATGGCAGCGACCAGAGTCTGATGATTTGCCACTGACCACATTATGTTGATGAAACACCTAATGTTATCAGAAGAACTGCGGCCCAAATAAACCCCACCTGATCTATATATATAAGAGATGTCATAACTTTACATAATTAGTTAAAATTTTAGCCAGAATTTTTACATCTAGCTAGATTAGAGAAATTGGATGGTAACTCTTACACTCGCTTGGGTCTTTGTCTTTTTTAAGAATCAGACTGATCCGGGTTCGTGTCATTGTTGGTGGAAGCTTTCCATTCTTTAATGATTCCGAAGAAACTTCTAACAAATGTGGAGCCAGTTCTGTAGCATAAGACCTAAAAAATTCAGCAGCAAAGCCATCTGGCCCCGGAGCTTGCCTGTAGGCCTGCAGGTAAGGCCTTAATTACCTTGTCAAGTTCCTCCAAGGTTATCTCAGTATCAAGAGAGTTTTTTTGCTCAGTCATCAATTTAGGGAGTTCTAATGGTTCCACAAAATTTCTAATATCATCATCAGTAGACCAAGACGTGGAAGTATAGAGATCAAGATAGAATTCTTTAGGGGGTCACATGACGCCATGCAGGGAGCAGACGTGTGAGCAATGAGCTATGCGCACTTTGCTATATGTTTAATTATTGTTACGTGATAACCTGGTGAAATTCGATACAGTCAGTTACACATTTGCTCTTTGAGGTAAAATATGGCAAAGAAGTCAAAATCCTCGGGCTCTGGAGACATTAAAAGACACTTATGTGCTCCGGATGAAAGCCCCGTCAGGCCTACAGACCAGGGACTCAATTTGGTTGGTGCAACGAGAGAGGAGATCCAGCGTAAACTGTCCAACATGTCGGTGATGCTGACGAGAATTCTTGCTGACTTGGAGGATCTTGCTGTTATACATCGATCGATTACGGCGATGGAAACACAATTCTCTGAGTTAGTCACAAGAGTGATGCATGTTGAGAGATGAATCGATTGTCTTGAGTCATCAGAAAGGGAATTACCCACTAATCCACTCGTGACCAAAGTTGATTTGGAATGTGTTCTTGGGAAAATTGAAGATCTTGAGAATAGAAATCGCAGAAATAACATTTGAATTGTTGGACTTCCTGAGCATGAGGAGGGCAGAGATATGGTGAAATTCTTGGATGAACTCTTCCCAAGTGTGCTCGACATAACGGGCCGCGGGCTGGAAATCAAGCGAGCTTAGAGAGTTCCGGCGGGTAGATCTACTGAGGGAAACAGGCCCCGATCAATTTTACATTTCTGAGATCATCTTGTGTTGCACCAGTCGAGGAACAGGGGAAGGCTTTCTTGGAAGAATCACAGTATTTTCTTGTTCCTGGACTTTGCAAATTCGACAAGTGAGAGATGCGAGCGATTCAAGGAGTGTAAGAAACTCTTGCATTAAAAGAAATATAGTTTTTGCACTGATGTTTCTGGCCAGATTGAGAATAGAGACGGAGGATGGCCGCAAAGTATTCACGTGTCCGAAACAAGCACTGTCTTTTATACAATCCAAGAGTGAGTAAACCATTGGGGTTTTTCTCATGTAAGTGGATCGACTCGCTGTTCATTGACTCTACTGTTGGAGGAAGTTGGGCATTGTTTTTGTTTCTTTTTGCATTGACTCAGCCTGGCGGCTGTAGTCTGTTTGGTGGAATAACACTTTTCCTTAAAGAATCTTTTTCATTGACGGAAGATCGCTTCTGCACTGAAGTTCCCGGCCAGATTGAGATTAGACACTATGGATGAATGCAAAATGTTTACATGTCCACACAAAGGATGTCTTTTTTACAGTTGGTGGTCTGAGTAAGTCATGGTGTATTCTTTTCATGTGCCCTCTGAGTGAACTTGACTCTTGATCACCCAAGGAACTGGGATTCCTGTTTTGCTGCTGTTTATGATGGTTCCGACTAGCGGCTGAAGTTTGCTTTGTGGAGTAACACTGCTTTGGGACAGTTTTGTGGATGAACCTGCATGTTCTTTGTTCTTATGCCTCCTGTTGGCTGGGGTTTGATTTGCGGAGTTTTTCTGTGGGACATTGGAATGATTACATCATCTGCTGCACTCATAAGCAACCGGTTCACCGTTCATCTGTTTGACTGTTCAAAGACACTGAACATTTTATAGTGGCTGGAATTATGTTCTGTGGAAGAACACATCTTTGAGTCAGTTCTGTGAATGAATCTATACGTGTGTTTATGATGCCTATTGGCAGAGGTTTGTTTTACAAAGTATTTTCTGTTATGTAATTTTGCCTTACAAATATGTGAGGCAAAATTGAGCAATCCGATGGCAAAGTTGTTGCGGGGGCTCTTGCAGGTGTGCATGGACCTTTTGAGTTTGGAGGGATTGATGGCGGTTGGCGCTCTCGTGTGCGGGGTTAATGAGCAAGTTTTCTTTTTTTTTCTTTTTTTTGGTTTGGGGGGGGAGTTCGGGGTTTGAATGTTGCACTAATGGGGATTGTGGTCTGTATAATCTTATTTTTGACACACATTTTTTTTCTTTCTATTATATCAAGATGTCAATTGTTAATATGAATGGATTATCCCTCTCCACGTGGAATGTGAATAGGTTGAGACACCCCATAAAAAGAAGAAAGGTTGTTAATTTTCTTAAGCGTAAGAAATATGATATAGTGTTTCTTCAAGAAACACATCTTTCCCCACAGGAAGCTGAAAAATTTGGGAAGATATGGGGTGGACATATTTTTTTAGTACTGGCTCAAGTAAGAGCAGGGGAGTTATTATATTGATAAATGAACATCTACAATTCAAATATCTCAAACAGATTAAGGATAAATTAGGAAGAGTCATTATTGTTTTAGTTGAAATTCAAGGACAAAGGCTGATTTTGGCTAATATTTATGCACCAAATGCTGATGACCAGGGCTTTTTTATAGATCTTGAAGGGATGTTGCAAACTGCTGGCACCCCTTATGATATAATATTGGGAGGAGACTTTAATCTTTTGATGGACTGAGTTCTTGATCATAGTGAAGCAAAGGTGTGTAAGCCCCCTAGAGCAACAGTAACACTTCACAGTATGTGTAAAAATCTTGGTCTTGCAGATATTTGGCAACTTTTGATCCCATCTGGTAGGGATTATACATTTTTTTCATCAGTTCATAAAATCTATTCCAGAATAGATTTTTTTTATATATATATATCTAAGTCTCTCATTTCATCTGTAGTCGATTGCTCAATTGGAAACATCTTATTCTCAGATCACGCCATGGTGAGTTTGGAGATGTTGCCACATACGGTGAAAAAAAATCATATAGTTGGCGCTTTAATGTATTCCTTTTGCAAAATCCTGATTTCCAACAAATGTTAAAGGCTGAAATCAATGTTTATATGGAGACCAATTGGTCCTCAGTATCCTCTGTGGGTGTGGCTTGGGAGGCACTTAAGGTGGTTCTTAGGGTTCGGATCCTACAGTATGCCTCATTCCTCAAAAAATCCAAAGCACAAGAACTTGTGGAATTGGAAGGGAATATTAAAAGGGCAGAGGCAGAGCTGAAATGTCGTATGTCGTCTGATGGCCTCAGAGAATTGACCTGATTGAAATATAGATATAATGCTATTTTGTCAAAGAAAGTGGAGTTTTGGTTGTTCAGGGCAAGACAGTCATACTTTGAGTCAGGGGACAAAACAGGGAAGCTTTTAGCTAGATATATAAAACAGAGAGAGTCTTTTTCTACCATTCCCTCAATAAAATCTTCTGCCGGTGAAATATTTACCTCGACCAGTGATATTAATAATGCTTTTAGGGAGTTCTATTTTGATCTCTATAGTTCCACGTCTTCATCTACTGATGAAGATATTGGAAAATGTGTGGATCCATTAGAACTCCCTAAACTGACGATCGAGCAAAAAAACTCTCTTGATTCTGAGATAACCTTGGAGGAGCTTGACGAGGTAATTAAGTCCCTGCCTACAGGCAAAGCTCCAGGGCCAGATGGATTTGCTGCTGAACTTTTTAGATCTTGTGCACCAGAATTGGCTCCACTTTTGTTAGAAGTTTATACAGAAGCATTAAAGAATGGAAATATTCCCTCAACCATGACAAAAGCCCGGATCAGTCTGATTCTTAAAAAGGACAAAGATCCAAGTGAGTGTAAAAGTTACCGCCCAATTTCCCTGATCCAGTTAGATGTGTCAAAATCCCTTCAAGTGTCAAAAATTCTGGCTAACCGATTAAGTTATGACACCTCTTATACATATAGATCAGGTGGGGTTTATTCGGGGCCGTAGTTCTTCTGATAATATTAGGCGTTTCATCAATATCATGTGGTCAGTAGTGAATGATCAGTCTCCGGTTGCTGCCATCTCACTCGACGCTGAAAAGGCATTTGATATGGTTGAATGGGATAAAAGTGATTTCATTTGATTTGATTAATTATCTTTTTAAGATTTTGGAAATGTATGGGTTCGGGAGTACATTTATTGGTTGGATTAAGTTACTTTATAGACACCCTGTAGCAGCAGTACAAACAAACGGATTAATTTCTGATTATTTTACTCTGAATATGGGCACCCGGCAGGGTTGCCCACTTTCCCCATCATTGTTCTGTCTTGCCCTGGAACCATTAGCAGCCACGATAAGGAAAGAGGATGATTTTCCAGGGGTGATTGCGGGAGGTGTGGCGCATAAGTTTTTGCTTTATGCAGATGATATTTTATTATTTGTCTCCGACCCTTCTAGATCTATGCCTTGCCTCCACAGAATTATTAATTCCTTCTCCATGTTCTCAGGATAAAAAGTAAATTGGTCTAAATCTGAAGCTTTGGCTCTGACAGCATACTGTCCAGTAGTGGCTTTCCAGCTGGGCGCTTTCCAGTGGCCCAAACAGGGCAATAATTATTTAGGTATTTTATTTCCACCAAATTTTTCTGACTTAGTTAGAGTTAATTTTGACCCTCTAAGAAAAAGGTTTTGGATCTTCATTTGGAATGGTAAGCATCCCAGATTGCACTTCAACAAATTACATAGGCCGACTGACAAAGGTGGACTAGGCCTACCCAAGATTGTTGTATTATTATGCTTTCGGTCTCAGACATATGGCTCATTGGTCACTTCCACCTGAAAGGGCCCCTCCTTGGTTTTGTATTGAACAAGAAGTTCTTGCTCCTATTTCGCCATTGCAGGACCTGACTATCAAATTAACCGGTGAAATTAAGTTACACCCAGTCATTTCGCATTTGAACTCGGTATGGACAAAAGTGTCCAGAGTGTTTAATTCTGACATTTATTTGAATGCTGCTTTGAGCATATGGTTGAACCCAAAATTATGTATTGATAAGTTCCCCTTCTGCTGGTCAGAATGGATTGTCAGGGGGGTTGCTGCACTTGGTGATCTATATCAGAACAGAGTGTTGAGATCCTTTGATAATTTGACTCAACATTTTGGGATTCCCAGATCTCAGTTTATTAGGTATTTACAGTTGCGCCACTTGCTCTGTACTATTTTTGGGAGTAGCGTACACCCCCCTAGAGTGGCAGATACCTTGGGAGAGGACTTGAGGCATCACTGTATTTCACTTTGCTAATTCAGAGTTTGGGGGATGGAGCTTTAACTTCTATTAAGAGATTATGGGAGAAAGATTTTAATTTGGTGTTGGAGGATGGGGTGTGGGCTGGGATTTTAAAAAAACTTCAAGTCTGCATCTAGAGATGCAAGGGTGTGCCTTATGCAATTTAAGATTTTGCATCAATTTTATTGGACCCCCTTTAGAATGTATAGGCTTGGTCTTAAAGACACACCCACTTGCTGGAGGATGCCAATCGGAAGACAGGGACACATCCCATGTTTTTTGGGGATGTGTTAGGATACAAAAGTTTTGGTTGAAAGTACAGAGGTTCGTATGCGAAGTGGTCAACACATGGTTTTCGTTTTGCCCCAGATTGTGTGTTTTGGGGGATGGAGCGGTCCTGCATGTGGGTGATAAATACGTGGAGAGTTGGGTCCTGACAGGCGTGATGATTGGCAGGCAGTTAATTCTCAAGGGATGGAAGTTGTCTGATGCGCTCTCGTTTCGTGAGTGGTGCGTTGAGCTGGGTAGGGTGGCGGCGTTTGAGGAGATGGTGTACAGAAGGCTGGATAACATGGATATTTTCATTAGGAAGTGTGGCAGTTTTCTGGCCTTTTTGGAGGGTTCTCGGGGACGGGAAGTGGAGAGGGATTAGAGTTGTTTTTTATTTTTTATTTTTTTATTTCTATGTCTAAATATTTCCTGTTTTATTGTCTATTGTGTGCCTTTGTCAGTTGACTTCCGATCACTAGAGTGCTTGTTTGTGTCGGGTGGGGTGGAGGGATTATTGATCAGGGAGGAAAAAAAAACGTTTAAATTTCATATGGTTTGAGGTTTTATTTTCTATTATGTCTGTGTGATTTGCTGCATGAATCAATAAAAATTTTTTATTAAGATAGAATTCTTTAAAGGCATTATTAATATCAATGGCTGAGGTAAATATTTCACCACCATCAGATTTCACTGAGGGAATGATAGAAAAAGACTCTCTCCTTTATATATCTAGCCAAAAGCTTCCCTGCTTTGTCCCCGACTCAAAGTATGACTGTCTTGCCCTGAATAGCCAAAACTCCACCTTCCGCGACAAAATAGTATTATGTCTGTATTTCAATCTGGTCAGTTCTCTGAAGCCATCAGATGACATTCACCGCTTCAGCTCTGCCTCAGCACTTTTAATATTCCATTCCAACTCCATGAGTTCTTGTGCTTTGGATTTTTTGATGAATGAGGCATACTGTATGATCTGGCCCATAAGAACCGCCTTAAGTGCCTCCCAAATCACGCCCACAGAGGATACTGAGGACCAGTTGGTCTCCGTAAACAATGATTTCAGCCTTTAGCATTTGATGGAATTCAGGATTTTGCAAAAAGGATACATTAAAGTACCAACTATATGATTTGTTTTTCTCCGTATGTGGCAGCACCTCTAAACTCACCAGGGCGTGATCTGAGACTAAAATGTTTCCAACTGAACAATCAACAACAGATGAAATGAGGGACTTTGAGGGATATATATATATATATATATATATATATATATATATATATATATATATATATATATATATATATATAAATCTATTCTAGAATAAATCTTATGGACTGATGAAAAAAATGTATAGTCCCTACCAGATGGGTTCAAAAGCCTCCAAATATCTGTAAGACCAAGATTTTTACACATCCTGTGAAGTGTCACTGTTGCTCTAGGGGGCTACACTTTTGCTTCACTATGATCAAGGACTGAGTCCATCAAAAGATTAAAGTCTCCTCCCAATATTATATCATGAGGGGTGCCAGCGGCTTGCAACATCCCTTCAAGATCTTTAAAAAAGCCCTGATCATCAGCGTTAGATGCATAAATATTAGCCAAAATCAACCTTAACCCCCGAATATCTGCTAAAACAATAATGACTCTTCCTAATTTATCTTTAATCTGTTTGAGACATCTGAATTGTAGATGCTTACTTATCAATGTAATGACTCCCCTGCTCTTACTTGAGCCGGCACTAAAGAAAACATGATACACCCCATATCTTCCCAAATTTTTCAGCTTCCTGCGGGGAAAGATACGTTTCTTGAAGAAACACTATATCATATTTTTTACATTTAAGAATAGAAATAACCTTCCTTCTTTTTATGGGGTGCCCCAACCCATTCACATTCCATGTGGAGAGAAACAATCCACTCATATTAACATTTGACATTTTGACATATTAGAAAAAATATATTGTGTGTCAAAAATAAAATTATAATGACCACATTCCAACATTAGTGCAACAATCAAACCCCGAACATTCCCCCGAACAAAAAAACAGAAAAAAGAAAAACGTGTGCATTAACTCCAAGTTTAGTCCATCCATCAGTTCATGTACGCCTACGAGAGTCCCTGCGACAACTTTGCTGTTGGATTGCTCAAGTCCGGTGTATCTATACACATTTTGTGAGACAGAATTACCCAACAGAAAATAATCTATAAAACAGAATCCAACCAATGACAAAGAACGTGCAGATTCATCCACAAACTGTCCCGAAGGTGCGCTATTCCAAAAAAACAAAAAAAACAGCCAATAGGCGGAACCAGCACAAATAGAAACAAAAAAAAGGCGCTCAGTTCCTCGAACAGTCAAGTGAATGTTCAGCGAGTCAGGCCCACTCGGCTGTTACATGAGTGCAACAACTGACCTAATCACTCCAATGTCCTGCAAGAAATATTCCACAAAATAAACTCCAGCTAATAGGAGGCATAAGCACAAAGAATGTGCAGATTCATCCACAAATTGTCCCGAAGGAGTGTTATTCCACAAAACAAACTCCAGCCGCTAGGCGGAACCAGCACAAAAAGAAAGAAAAAAGGCGCTCAGTTCCTCGAACAGTCAAGGGCATGTTCAGTGAGTCAGGCCCACTCGGCTGCAACATGAGAACCACAAATAACTTACTCAGTCATTGACTTTATGAAGGACATTGCTTGCTGTGGGCATGTAAATATTTCCTTCCTTTTCCATCCTTAATATCTATTTTCAATTTGGCCGGGAACATCAGTGCAAAAGTGACCTTCCGTTGATGTAAGAGTTTCTTGCATTCCTTGAATCAAATTCGGAGTCTGGGAACAAGGAAATGCTGTGGTTCTTCCAAGAAAGCCTTCCTTTACTCCTCGCCTCGCGTAACACGAGATCTTTATTGGATAATCTCAGGAATTTGGCCAGAATTGATCGGGGCCTATCTCCCTCTGTGGATCTCCGAGCTGGAACTCTGTGAGCTCACTTGATTTCCAGCTTATGGCCTGTAATGTCAAGCAGACTCGGGAAGAGCTTATCTAGGAATTTCACCATATCTCAACCTTCTTCATCCTCGGACGTTGTTTCACCAGTTACGATTCTCAAGGTCTTCCAACTTTTCCCAGATGCGTTCCAAGTCTGCCTTGGTCGCTAGCGGGTTAGCAGCTAATTCCCTTTCCGATGACTCCAGATAATCGATCCATTTCTCAACATCCACCACTCTTGTAACCAATTCAGTGAATTTTGTCTCCATGGCAGTGATCAATTGACATATTACAGCAAGATCCTCCAAGTCAGCAATGACTTTCTTCAGCACTGCCAACATGTTCAAAAGTTGACGCTGAATCTCTTTCACCTCACTGGTCAAATTCAGTCCTGGGCTTTCGGTCTGCTGCTCAGGGGCTTCAGCTTGAGCACGTAAGTGTCTTTTAATGAGGATTTTGAATTCTTTGACATATTGTTTTCATAGAACAGTTATGGAACAGGGTGTATCGAATCTCACCGGTTTATGACACAAAAAGTATTAAAACTAGCAAAGTGCACAGAGCTTGCCATTCATGCGTCCGAACCTCACATGGTGCCATGTGACTCCAGAATTTATGCATTTTTTAAACTATTTTATAAATATATATTTGAAGTCAAAGAATAATCTCTAAAATTCTTGGTGGGCCTGGGTCTAATTTAGGTGGCTCCAAGCCCACCCTTGGCTACGGCATTGGCTGAAATCAATCTGTACTTACCGAAATTTGAAACTCTGCCCCCAGTGGCCATAGAGGTAAGTTTTGTTAGGTGTTTGTGTAACGAGAGTCAGCTGGTATGTGATAGCTGTGCAGTATGTGTAACCTCACTCCCCTGGTCTCAAGAGGCGCACTAGCGACTGACACCAGAGGCTGTTGCCTTTAGCCTCCTTTTCCAGTCCCACTGGTCGAGCAGGACTGGTTACATATGGGTAGGCCCTAAGTGTGAGCTCCACTTTCTGGGTGAAATGTCCACAGAGGGGTGCCAAAAGCAAGTTGTTTTCAGCTGTACAGGCAGTAGAACAAAATGTCTATGTATCTTCAACTTCAAGTAATGTTTATCACAGACCTTATTTTACTCCTAAATCAAAAAGTAACCCATAGGAAATTCCCGAGGGAACCCATGGCTCAAAAATGCAAATTCTCTTCTGTGTTTTTGGACTAACAACCTGAACAGCTCTATTAACTTAGGGTGACCAACTTCCCCATTTTCTGTGAAATATTACATGGCAAGAAACTTAGCCCGAGCAGCAAAGCCTACCGTGTGCTGTTTATTTTGCAGAGGGGGATGCTCGCTATAGCAGCTTCAATTAATTCGTCTTCACTGATTATTTGGTTGGGCCAGTTTTGCCATTAAGATCTGGACCAGGCAATTGAAGAGAATCATTGTTATAATCTTCAAGGTAAGGCACATACTAGCTATTTATGTTATAAAGTTATATTGTTATGTATTTTATAACAGGTTCTGAATTTGGCACGGGATTGTATTGAAAGTTTTGCCTTCATAATGTGGGAATTCCCGCACAGACCACACAAATTAATCCCCGCAGGTGAACAAATAAAATCAACAATTTTATCTTTGTGTTGCACTGTAAAACCAATCAGTGTGATAATCTCTCAGTGTGATCAGTGTAATATTCACACACTAAAGGTAGCACCTTCTCACATATCTGCTCATTCGTTGTTTTAACATATAAAAATAAATTTCAAAGAAGAATATGACATTAATAACATGGAAAAATAAATAAAAATGTATAATAAAATATCTGCAAAGAAAAGTAATTCAGTACATCACAGCATAGATTACATCACGCCTTGCAGGGAAACAAGTGACTGAAAAGGAGCACCATAATGCATAAGACTTGATCAAAATAAATAAAAGGTGGTAATTAAGAAAAACAGGTCCATATGAGATACGCAAACAGTTATAATTATGATAATAATTATTATCATAATCATACAATATTGAATATATTTGGGTCCTTGTGAATAAAATCCTTGTGAATAAAATATGTTTTAGATGCTAAATGTTTACATTTTTCACTTTATTCCATGTAATTATTAAGATGCTCAAAGGGCAGGACCCCTGTGCTGTGAAGTCAGCTGCAATAGTTCCTCATTGTTTATACATGTTTGTTTAGTTCACTTTTATGCCACAGTGTCATCTGTACAGCATAGAAAAGAATGAACTTATTTAAGATGACACAGAAGAGCACTAAAAATGATCAGCTTTACCTCTGTGTTTGAATTTCATTGAGACAAAGGCTACTGTATTTAATAAAGCATGATACACCACACCGTAAAAATTATTTCCATGATTTGTTAACTTTATATTTCTTGCCAAATCAACTTAGATTCACTAATTTGTTCAGATAACATAAGAATTTGTGTTCCTTTACGACTCAGTACACTTGAATTTGCGTTTGCTAACACATACGGGGAGTGTCCTTCCACACAAACTAGTTGAAACCTCTCTACAATAACGGCAATATTTTAATATTGGCTATGGTGTTTGAGTCCCGTACTTTTAGGCACAAAGCTGTTCGCTATAAAAGCAGGCGTGCAAACACCATTCCTCAGAATTTTCTTCCTTCAAGACAGCAATTCATCTCTCGTCTAGAAGCCCTCTACATCTTCGCCGTAGACTAAACGAGTCAGCGGTTGGGATCTTCATGGCAACGAGAAGACTCTCCATTCCCCTGTAGTGTTCCGGCAAACATTACTCCGCATTGCCGCTTGACGCTTCGCTGGTGAACGGGCTGCTTCAGCATCCTGATTCCCCGCAGAGCTTCGGCAGGAGTTGTGTATCCATTTAAGCAATTGTATATTGTTATATTGTGTATACACTACTGGTCAAAAGTTTTGAAACACTTGACTGAAATGTTTTTCATGATCTTACAAATCTTTTGATCTGAAGGCGTATGCTTAATTGTTTGAAATTAGTTTTGTAGACAAAAATATATTTGTGCCACCATATTAATTTATTTCATTATAAAACTAAAATTTAATAAAAAAAAAAAGTTTTTGAAATTAATGACTTGGACCAAATAATAAAGAAAAGCATCCAATAAGTGCCCAACATAGATGGAAACTTCTTAAATACTGTTTAAAAAGCATCCCAGGGTGATACCTCAAGAAGTTAGTTGAGAAAATGTCAAGAGTACATGTCTGCAAATTCTAGGCAAAGGGTGACTACTTTGAAGATGCTAAAATATAACACAGTTTTTATTTATTTTGGATTTTGATTAGTCACAACATAATTCCCATAGTTCCATTTATGTTATTCCATAGTTTTGATGACTTTACTATTATTGTAAAATGTGAATTTTGGGCTGCGCCCATGCAGAGTCAGCTATCATGGAGACAGACTGCTCTCACTCTGAGGGCATGAGTCTCAAGATGCTTCACTTGTGAATCGCCTCGTTCTGAGGGACGATTCAGCCTCCAGCACCCTCCCACCCAACTCTTCTGTGACACCCGAGGTATCACACAAGGAGGCATGGCGGGGCTGCGAGGTCGAGCAGGATGAATTTGAGGTGGTCCTCGTGCCGGCACATGCCCCGCAAGCCCCTCAATCTCCATGTAACCTCCGCAGGAGCCTCCGCAGGAGCGCACAGCCTTGTCTCGTTTGACGGTTCTGACGCTGGGGATGATGACAATGTCATGTCACTTGCTGGATCAGGCGAGCCGTCACTGGATGAAACTACTGCCCCTTCCCCCAGCGAGGGCGAGGAGCGTGTACGTGCCACTGACAAGGAGATGCTTCGTGCCCTTGCAAGGGTGGTCGAAGAGCTCAATATCGATTGGTCTCCTCCAGAGGAACCTACACAATCTTGCCTTGATGAATGGTTCCTGCAGTCCGGATGCCGTAAAGCAGCCGCGTCCTGTAGATCTGCCCCATTCTTCCCTGAAGTTCATAACGAACTGTCAAAATCCTGGTGTGCACCCTATTCAGCTCGCCCGCACAATGATTACATCCTCTCTAATGTGGCTCACGGGGAAGAAACGGTTATGCCCAACTACCCCCCCTTGAAAGAGGCGGTAGCGGCACACCTCTGCCCGGCGGGTAGCAGGGCGTGGAACTCATGCCCCATTCATCTTTCTAAGCCATGTCGACTAACGTCTGCACTGACTGGAAGAGCATACTCAGTGGCTGGCCAGACTGGTTCAGCACTCCACACGATGACAGTGCTCCAAATTTTCCAAGCTAAGCTCCTCAAACAAATGGATGAGCAAGGCTACGATCCAGAGACATTCAAAGAGCTCCGCACCACTACAGTCTTAGTGCTGCGAGCCACAAAAGTTACTGCACAGGCCACTGGCAAGTCAATGAGCAACCTGGTGTTTTTGGATCGTCACATCTGGCTGATCCTCACAGAAATGCGTGACTTGGGAAAAGCTGCTCTATTTGATTCTCCAGTGTCTCCAGCCAGACTTTTCGGAGGCTCTGCGAATAGAATTGTTGAGCACTACGTCACGACTCAGCAACACTCACAGGCTATGAGACATTTTATGCCAAAACGGAGCAGTACTTCATCACAACCGGCCCGCTATCACTCTGTCTTGGTCCAGTGCCCAGCTAAAACCCTACACCAGCTGCCTCAGCGCTACCAAATGTCACACCAAGCCGCTGTTAAAACCATACAAGCCATGGCCCAAACGAAGGCAGCCGCCTCAGCGCAAGCCCTGCGCCGACGGGAAGAACCCCCCACGCAGCAAAGCACTCCTGACATACGATACTATTCCCCTATTCCCACTGCTGTTTGTCGGGAAAGGAATATTGTTGTTCAATATGTTGTTTTTTCTGTCTCACATTAATCACATGCAATAAAGTTTGCACATTATGCACAACTGCTTCCCAATGGTCAGTGGTGCATTATATCATGTATGAACATACAAAGATTGCAAAAAGAGTACAGTGCTCACACGAGACGCTCACACATTTTCAATAAGGGCTTTCCCACTCCAAAGCCCACACATTATGCACGACCGCTTCCCAATGGTAAGCGGTGCATTATATCATGTATGAACATACAAAGATTGTAAAATGAATACATCCCTTGCACGAGACTCTCACACTATTTCAATAAAGGGCTTTCCCACTTCAAGCCCACATATTTTGTACAACCACTTCCTAATGGTAAATGGCGCATTATATCTTGTAATGAATTACAAAGATTGCAAAAAGATTACAGTGCTCGTTGCACATGCACGAGACGCTCACACTTTTTCAATAAAGAGCTTTCCCTCTTCAAAGCCTTACATTATGTGCAACTGCTTCCCAATGGTGAGCGGCGCATAATATCATGTTATGAACATACCAAATTGACCTCTGTCCCGTTACGTGGATGCGTGGTGAGCTCTTACATGCATTCCGATTGGGTGCTAAAAAAAAATGATCAAACATGATTATATGATCCAATTTTACACATCGGCCGCCCAGTTTCAACAGTGTTCTGTCTTCCACGGTTCCGTCTGAAGACACGCCGGTGTGACGAGCTGAAATACACAATCTTCTTGCAAAGAGTGCGATAGAGGTTGTTTCATGTGAATTAATAAGCCTGCTGTCCCGCTGCGCGAATACGTGGCAATTCCTCACAGGTGTGTCAGAGCTGGTGTTTACAATGATCGAGTACAATCTGTGGTCCGACCACACGAAATTCCGGTGTTGCGTGCACAGACTGCGACACACAGTGGGATTTACAGCCATTATTTCCTCATTCTAGAGAAGGACGCGGGCTTCAGCCCATTCTAGTTCTGAGACGTTTGAATCGCACGCTTGCGATGCGCCCATTCAAAATGTTAACTCAGAAACAGATCTTATTGCACATCTGTCCTCGGGACTGATTTGAGTCAATAGATCTGAAGGACGTGTACTTGATGTACCAATTATGCCGCAATACAGGCAGCTTTTTAGATTTGCATTCGAGGGAACTTCGTATCAATTTAAAGTACTTCATTTCAGTCTGTCTCTGGCTCCCCGCACATTGAAGAAATGTATCGATGCTGCGCTCGCCCCATTGAAAATGAACGGTGTGTGTGTGTTTTGAATTACCTCAGCGATTGGTTATTACTAGCCAATCAGATGCACTACTGAGCGAACACAGAGACTTTCTGCTTTGCCATATGGAAAATCTGGTCTAATGTCAACTGGGCGAAAAGCACACTTTTCCCCAGCCAGTAAATCTCCTTTTTAGGAGTTCATGCATGTGCACCTCATGAACGAGCATGTACAGACCATTCTTCTGTGTCTGTTTCAGTTCAAACTGAAAAAACATTACCACTGAAGTCATTTCATTTTCACGTGCATTGTGGTAACTCGCCACTGTCTGGCTGCTCTAGCACCATGGACAGCGCCAGCCTTCTACAAACAAGGTGTTATGCTGGGTCAAGTTTCAGAAAGAAAATGCTGACCACAAATGCATCCAACACAGGTTGGGGCATGGTGTGTAATAGGTGCCCGACTTTCAACACCTGGAAACAGGTGCAAAACGGCCATAACATGTCAACCGCCTAGAGCAACTGGCCCATACATGAAATTCTCATATTTCTTTAAGAGTGATTAGACGCAGGACTCACTCCATCAATGCTCAAAGTTTATGTGCCGATTATATCTGCTCATAACGCACCTGAAGCTGGTGCCACTATACGCAAACATGATTTAATCATAAAGTTCCTTAGAGGAGCAACATGATTAAATCCACCTCGGCCGGCTACAGTCCCGACTTGGGACCTAACTTTGGTCCTAAAAGCGCTCACAGGGCCCCCATTTGAGCCTTTGGACTCTGTTGATTTGTGCTCTTCATTAACACTGCATAACTGCTGGCTCTGGGCTCAGTAATACAGATCTGTGACTTACATGCACTATCAAATGACAATTCATGTCTGGAGTTTGGCCCCAGTCTTTCAAAGCCACTATCAAACCCAGAAAAGTTTATTTGCCTAAGGTTCTAACCACACCCTTCAGAGCGCAGGTGGTTCACCTTCAAGCCTCCTTCCCTCCTCCATTTAATTCAGATGAGGAACAATCCTTGCATTTGTTATGACCTGTGTGGGTGCTACACGCATATGTTGAGTGCACCCACCAGTTCAGACTGTCTGATCAAATACAAATTTTAATTTGCCCAATTGGTGTTAAAGCAATGCTCAGCCTCCTCATGGGCATGGACAAACGGTGTGTCCGGATGCCGTAAAGCGACCGCATCCTGTAGATCTTCCCCGATCTTCCCTGAAGTTCATAATGAACTGTCAAAATCCTGGCGTGTGCCCTTTTCAGCTTACCTGCGCAACGATTACATCCTCTCTAATGTGGCTTACAGGGAAGAAAACAGTTATGCCCAACTACCCCCCTTCAAAGAGGCGGTAGCGACACACCTCTGCCCGGCGGGTAGCAGGGCGTGGAAGTCATGCCCCGTTCATCTTTCTAAGCTGTGTCGACTAACATCCACACTGACTGGAAGAGCATACTCTGTGGCAGGCCAAACTGGTTCAGGACTCTACACGATGACGGTGCTCCAAGTTTTCCAAGCTAAGCTCCTCAAACAAATGGATGAGCAAGTCTACGATCCAGAGATGTTCAAAGAGCTCCACACTACTATGGTCTTAGTGCTGTGAGCCACGAAAGTCACTGCCCAGGCCACTGGCAAGTCAATGAGCAACCTGTTGTTTTTTTATTGTCACATCTGGCTGACCCTCACAGAAATGCGTGACTTGGGAAAAGCCGCTCTATTTTATGCTCCAGTGTCTCCAGCCAGCCTTTTCGGAGGCTCTGTGAATAGAATTGCTGAGCAGTATGTCACGACTCAGCAACACTCACAGGCTATGAGACATTTTATGCCAAAATGGAGCAGTACTTCATCACAACCGGCCCGCTCCCGCTCTGTCTTGGTCAACACAACCACTTCCCAATGGTGAGTGGTGCATCATATCATGTATGAACATACAAAGACTGCAAAAACTCGGTAATCAGCTCCGATCAGCTCTTTGTGTGCTATGGAGGATGCACGAAAGGAATGTCCGTCTCCAAGCAAATACATTCTCACTGGATCATTGATGCAATTGTCCTGGCATACGAGTCACAGTGTATAATTTGCCCAACTAGAGGTATGGCCTCCTCATGGGCATGGACGAATGGTGTATCTTTACAAGACATGTTTTGCAGCAGGATGGTATTCTCAAAACACATTCGCAAGGTTTTACAACCTAGAAGTAACGTCTCTCTCTTCACAAGTCCTCTCTATTTAGAGTGCTTGCTATTTAGTTTGCCAAACATATACTTATGCCCCTCCCTTTAAGTACAGACTCCCCATCATTTTACACAACCACCTGCATTCAGGTTGTTGTAATTTACCTTAAAGTCACAAGCACTTTCATTATAAATAAACTCCCTTCCGACTGGGTTTGTGAAGGGGTTAATTCATACTATATGGCTATAGTTTATATATTAATTCTGAGTGCTCCCCTACTGGCCAACATGAGGTTTCACTCACTTGCAGCATACTTATGTCGGTCGCCGTCCCGCGGGACTGCAGCGTCATGTTTCCTCTCTGGAAGGTTATGTTGTGTAGTGCAGTGTGATGGGATTCCGTTCCCCATATGCGTTAGCAAATGCAAGGTCAAGTGTACTGAGTCGTAAGGGAACATCTCGGTTACGTACATAACCTCGATTCCCTGAGACGAAGGGAACGAGACATTGCAAACGCTGGCCGCACTACAAGACTCCAAGTTCTTTTGAGGCGCAAGCGGTGCACTCCTTGACCCTCAGTCAGAAAATTCTGAGGAATGGTGATTGTACGCCTGCTTTTATAGCGAACAGCTTCGCACCTAAAAGGGCGGGACACAAACACCATAGCCAATATTAGAATATTGGCGTTATTGTAGAGAGGTTTCAACTAGGTTGTGTTGAAGGACACTCCCCACGCATTAGCAAACGCAATGTCTCGTTGCCTTCGTCTCAGGGAACCAAGGTTACATACGTACCCGAGACGTTTTATTGAGTAAACTAATGGCACAATGGCAATGCACTGATATAATGTATAAAATAAATAAATAAATAAATAAATAAATAAAAAAAACTCCACTAATTGTTATTTACTATACCCTTTTATTCAAATTATTATTATTTTATTTTATTATCAAATTTTATTTTAAATGAACTCAAAATTGAGGCAACCAAGTTACTTTAAGTTCAGCCAAAATAATTTCTTACAGTGCATAGTTCAGCACATCACCACATTCACCATGGTCAAAATACATAAAATCCAATTTGTCCCCTTTTTTAATAACATGAAATTTCAATGACCTATTGACCACTGAACTTGAAATGTCCCCGTTTTTCATTTCAGAAATCTGGTCACCTTATATTAACTGCTGTTATATGGAAAAGAGCAGTGTAAGGATTCTTAAAAATGTAACATGGGAAAATGAACAGCAACAGGTTTGGAATGACCTAAGGGGTGAGTAAATCTTGACATAAGTTTCATTATCAGGTGAATTGTTCATGTGGGTGACAGCCTTGGAAAAGTATGTACAATAATGCTGTGCTACACACAACACAGCTTAAACACTCAGGTAATTAGAAACAATTTTAACAATATATTTTTCCTCTCCTTCAGTAGCAGGTAATGATAGCAGGGTTATAGTACACTTATTGCCTAAATATCGCCAGCCACATCCTGTCCAGCCGAGAACTGTGTGTGAACGGAAGTTCCCGCGCAAAGCCTGATGGGCGCTGTAGTACTATGGATGCAAAAAAACGCAGTATAAATTTTCTGCGCCGGAAGTACAACGTCCTTTTTTTTGTGCTCAAACATGGCGGTGAGTAGAGCAGAAACTGTGAACATAATGGTGTATTATTGAAATCAACAAACATCTGCTTGTTTTGAGGCAGTATTAAAGAGAAACACACCTCAATTAATTGGTCTCACTCTGACAAGTAGATCTGTGTGATTATTTATGGCCGGAACGTTTAGATGTGTTAAATATTCTGACTGTCAGGAGTTGCCTTCAGAGTGTGCTTTAATGCCGAAACGGCAAGTAATTGACTAGCATAAAGTTGGATATGTGCTTACTTGAATACATAACGTGCTTCCATTGAAATAACTGTGTCCGGAAGAACAGCCCGCCCGTTTCATTAAAGATAAAAGTGTAAAAAATTACGGTTTACCGGCGTACGTTGCCGTATAAACAGCTCTCCAAAAGTCGGATATGTCCGGACATGTTTGATTTGGACCTATGTCCAAAATACAACAGTGTTTTGGCGTTTAGAGGAGTAACTTGCAAGTTTTCCCTGAGATTGCAGTGTATATTAGGGATTTAAATTGCTACTGGTTCATCAAAGTTGAAATCTTGTCTCAGAGAAATAACGTGCTGTGTTTCACAATCTTATCAACAAGCGCTGCATTAGTCAGAATATAGTAGTAATACAGAACTTCCATCTATGCATTTATGTGCTTTACGTCTGATACATGCGATTACATGATCAATTCAGTGTTTGTGATGGAACATTGCTGTCATCATGACAGCTAATCGTTGTTATGTATTTCGTTGTACAGGACCAGAGCGAGAAGAAGGAGAACCCCATGAAGGAGCTGCGCATCCGCAAGCTGTGCCTGAACATCTGTGTAGGTGAGAGTGGTGACAGACTGACCCGTGCTGCCAAGGTTCTGGAACAGCTGACAGGCCAGACTCCTGTCTTCTCCAAGGGTAGCTTTGATTCTTTTCCTCATGTCTTACTAGTGGAAAAACTCTTGATTGTGCTTTATTCTGCTACCCAGTTTTAATGTGACAGTGGGTAGACTAAGTTGTCTGTCTTTGCAAGGTTGTCCTTCACTAATTTTAACTCTCTTCTCCCTCTCAGCCCGCTACACTGTGCGATCCTTTGGTATTCGTAGAAATGAAAAGATTGCAGTCCACTGCACTGTTCGTGGAGCCAAGGCTGAGGAAATCCTGGAGAAGGGACTGAAGGTGAGATTAGTGCAGAAATTAACTCCTGAGAAATACGGTGAATTAAAATAGGACCGGTTTGCCAGGGCCATATAAGGGTGTTTTCACACATGCGTCCTCTTTACAAGAGCTAAACTCAGACCCCTTTAAGTGGACCAAAGGGGGCTTTCACACTGGGCACGTTTGCTGCGGTCCGATTCCGAGTGCGACTGTTCCCGGTGCCCCCCGCAGCGTTGGTCTGGTTTCACACTCACTTGATTCTATCGAACCCCGGTCCATTTGCGTTCATCTTACGTCATCACAAACACGCATGGAGAACACAACGCGACTCGTCATACTTTTTGTTTTTTTGTTATTTTGGTGCCATTATGCACAGCAGAGTGAACAACAACTGCGTATATGTGCGCTTCGTGGCATAACTCATCAAATGTCCAGGGGAAGGCAGCTTGCTGCTGCTCACAAACGCTGTTTTTTGAGGAGACAGCTGATTGCAAGGAATTCATTGGCATCTTTGTTTACACTGCATGCTTACTAGCGCTCGTGTCCAAGGTGAAGTTATCGCCACTGTCATCTCCTATTATATCCTGTATTTATAACCTATAATAGTATTTATATATAGTATTTATAAGGTGTATAGATAGATGTCATCATTGGCTAAAACGCATGCGCAGGTTACTTTACTTCCTGAACGAGTGCGCACCCGAGTCCGAGTTGCTTTCAATCGCAGTACATTTCCATTGCAGCCGAACTCAGACCACCTCTTACAGGTAGTCTCTGGTTCGGTACCGCTCGCCGGTCCGCATGACAGCTTTCACATTACCAATTGTTCATGAGAACCGTGCTGTGTTTCAAAATAAACTGCCAGTGTGAAAGCACCCAAAGTGGACCGAGTGAAAAAGGACCCAGTTCTCTTTGCTGTCTGTGATCTTGAAAGTGGGCTCATCTCTTTTTGGTCCACTTGACCCATTACAGGGTCTCAGTCCATTTTGCATTCGCGTGGTGGTGTTTTTGTGAAATCCAGACCACTTTTTAAAAGACATAATTTCCGATTATTATTAAAATGGTTTTATTAAAAACTAAGTGTACAGTTAGCTCTGCTTATTAACTTGTAAGATTATTAAATGTTTAAAATGAATATGAGTACAGGTGTCTTAGTTCAGTAAAACATTTTATTGATCTTCTGCATCAAAAATTAACTGTTACATAATGTAAATATAACATCTTGTATTTATACATTAAAAGGGAACAGCAATGCATTACACTGAATGCATTGTATTTTATATATAAATACTGTATTTAGAGGCAAAATTCAAGAAATTTAATCTTGAATCATGGTAGATTTGTCATATTACCAACATAATAGGATCGATCATGGTTTTATCAATTGACAGCCTCAGGTTACTTCCATTCATTGAAAACAATAGCTCTTAAGTGTCACGCGCCATTCCAATGCGGTCCGTTTAAACCCTCAAGTCTTCATTTGCACAGAACACTGAAGAAAGATTTGAGTTTGTTTTGTGATGTTTAAATAGTTTTTATCAGCAACTCTGTTATCTCCATAGAAACAGAGTACACAGCTCATCGTGTCTCTTCTGTGCATGTCATTACTCGTGTACGGTAGCCTGTCAGGGCCAAACATGTTTTGGTATTAAGTGAATAGGAAAATCAAGTGAGCTGGGAGCGCTTTGTTCACAATGCACATTATTAGCGAACCGAACCGCAGGCTGCAAGCGAACCTCACTTAGACCACCTCCCGAGATGGTCTCGGTTTGCTATAAAGGGGTCTGAGATTGTTTGGAGTGTTCACCTATGGGCCAAAAATCCCACGAACCTCACTCAGACGCCTGAAATGGACCAGGTGTGAAAACACCTAAGACATGTATGTGAATTATTTCCCACAAACTAAACCGTTAAAAGGAAATTACCAGTAGGTGTGTATGTAGTGGGCTCTCTGATTGTAAAGTTTGTAAATTAAATTGGTTTTATCAAGACATTTTTGAAAAGAGGAACTACTTCGCATATTCATTTTTGTATGTTATGTCTAGGTGCGCGAGTACGAGTTGAGAAAGAACAACTTCTCAGACACAGGAAACTTTGGCTTTGGTATCCAGGAGCACATTGATTTGGGCATCAAGTACGACCCTAGCATTGGAATCTACGGCTTGGACTTTTACGTGGTGAGTTACATGAATATCTCCTTTTGGATCAATAAAGAACACCTAGCCCATTTACTTTGGCTTGGACCTAAATCTTCAAAGTTTAAAGGAGTGCTTGAAGTTTTATGCATTTAAGTTATCTGTTTTTTAAATTTTATCAGGGGTCCCATTGAAAACATGGGAATATCAGGGAATTAAATATTTTTTTTTCAGGCCTAAAAATGTCATGGACTGTATCTGAAAACGTAGGCAGCTGACTTGCTGCCTTTTGAGTTAATCGCTCAACTGAATAAATTGTTTTTGAATAAATGTCACTCTTAAAGGGATAGTTCACCCAAAAATGAAAATGCGTATCATTTACTCACCCTCATGATATCCCATGAGTGTATAACTTTCTTTCTTCACCAGAACACATTTGAAGAAAATTAGAAAAATATCTCAGCTCAGTAGGTCCTTAAAATGCAAGTGGATGGTAATCTGAGTCAGCATAAATGTCATCGATATGACTCCAGCGGTTAAATTAATGTCTTCTAAAGTGATACGATCGCTTTTGGTGCGAAAAAGATAAATATTTAAGTACTTTAAATCATTACTTACGGTCAGCAGTGGAATGCATGTGTGAGGTAATTGCGTTGGCACGAGAGACACGCGCAACACATATGGAAAATCAGCGCTGTTTACAACGGAGTAGGAGGAACGCTGTACAGAAGCTTAGTTGCATTACACTCAATGGTGTGTTTGTGTGCTTATCCTGGGTGCGTCACCTGAGAGGAGAACGTGAGATTATGGGCGTTTTCACACCTGGGTCATTTGGAGCGTTTGTTTTGGAACCTGGCGTGTTTTCTCCCTTGGTTCGGTTTGTTTAGTCATATATGAATACGGCAATCACACTCGGATCCACACCAAAACAATCGGGGACCCATTGCAAATGAACTCTGGAGCGGTTCACTTGTGGTGAGAATGCAAACCGACCCAACGAACCAAACAATATCCCTATAAAAACCATGAACATAACTGAGGGATCTTTGGAGAAGACATCTGTAGATCAGCACTTCTCTGTAATTCATCATCAAAACGTGGATTTAAACTTTTGGCAACTATATGAGATATAATTGCACATTTAAAATAGGAGCTGTTTTATAATTCCTGAGGTAATTTTAGTACGATCGTTTTTTCTCTTTTGGATAGCGGCAGAACACTGCTAGGACGGCGTTAGCAACTTTTTTGACAAATACAAAAATTTTACATGGCTTTACTCTGCTGTTTGTGTGTGTGTGTGTGTACATGCAAGAGAGGGAGAGAGATCTGTGAGAACAGGCATGTTTCAATGGAGAAATAATGCAAAAGCAACTAATGACGGATAAAAATAACCATGACAGAAACTGTACAACTCATATCCATCCGAGTGACAGATAATTTGTATTTGGAGCACAAACTGGCGACGCTCAAATTCTCTAAAATTTGTTATGGTTAATTTTTTTTACAGGCATATAATTTTAACCAGTATATCAATGGATGAGCTTAATCCTGGAACAGCGAACAAACATAGTGACCAGTAAGGGGACAGCTTGCTCACATGTGACTTTTATTGACATTGTTTTGGTCCGTTTTGAAATGTTGCCTTGTGAAAGCGAACAAAGAAGAAAATGCAACATTGTAACAATTTAGTCCCTGTTTCGGGAACAAAGCAAACAGTCTACAGGTCTGAAAACGCCCTACGTCTGTAACATGGCATCCCGAATACGTCACACTAGAGACTGCGTGATCTCCACCCTCTAGGGAAGCTTACCGGAAGTGTTGGATTTTAGTTAAAAAGTACTTCAATATTGATCTTTTTTTCACACCAAAAGTGATCATATCACTTAAGAAAACATTAATTTAACCGCCAGAGTCGTATCGATGATGTTTATGCTGACTGTGATTTTTTTTATTTTTTTTTTTATTTTTTTAAATCTTCAAAAGTCGGATCACCATCCACTTGCATTTTAAGGACCTACCTACTGAGCCGAGATATTTTTCTTCAAATGTGTTCTGGTGAAGAAAGTCATACACCTGAGATATCATGAGGGTGAGTAAATAATGAGAGAATTAAAAATTTTGGGTGCACTATCCCTTTAAAGAAACTGGTCTCAGAACAGTTTGAAAAGCACCTTATTTTCATCCGACCTCCGTATACAGCCTCCGAAGGCAGCATTTAATTTTTTTTTGATGCATCTACTGAAATGTATACTTGTATTCAGTTATTAAAATATTTAAGGGTTTGTATCTTAAAATCTTTTTATAGTGACTGAATAATTACGATTGATTCATTTTCTTTGATCATTTGAGGGATTGGGTGCAAAAAAAGGCAATCGCAGAATCCTGAAACTGTGCCCAATACGGCCCTGTTTCTGGAGTGTAGAAGTGCAGAAGTAGTCTTAACAGGGAAAGAAATTAGCACCGTCACCCACAAAATGCGGGTATTTCATGTGCAGTGGCAGGTAATTTTGCTCCCCTACATGCCACTGTGGCAGGTGACCTGTAAGGTGCCTCGGAGTTGCATATGACAAGAAATGCCTTTAGACACCAAGATGCGTGTTTGAAGAAGCACACTTGATTATATTTTGAAGAGCAGAAGAAAAGCCATCGATGCACGTGTGTGATTGGCTGTGTGTTCGCTTTGAGCACTTCTCACGGAACATGCGCATATGAGTTCCCACTTCTCTGTCAGTCATCTGGGAACAATTTGCTAGTATGTTGTCATCTATGAGAATGCTGCATATGATCTCAGGCCATCTCAGGATGCACAATCAAATTACATGCAGTGACATGACAGTGAATTGTCATGTGTGTCATAATTCAGTACAGTCTCAGAAATGGTTCTTGACCAAGAGGTTTCTATTCTGTGCTTGCCTACTCTTTTTCCTGCATTTGTATGTTGCAAATTATCATATGATGATAATAATAGCCAATGGTATTGTTATATTTTATATTCTAAAATAACATTGTAAAAAATTATATATTTGTGTGTGTGTGTGTGTGTGTGTGTGTTTGTTTGTTTGATAATGTATGTATGATATAAATATGAAATAAACAGAATATATGTAATATGGATATATATGGCTGGTAAAATTGGTCATTTACCTGCCACTGTGGTTGCAAAAAAGTTAATTTCATACCCTAAGTATTAATCTGACTTTGTTTCTGTAGGTTCTTGGCAGACCTGGTTTCAGTATTGCAGACAAAAAGAGGAAGCAGGGCCGCATTGGTGCCAAGCACCGCATCCGCAAGGAGGAGGCCATGCGCTGGTTCCAACAGAAGGTTTTGTTTTAAACACTTAGTAGCCACCCTGACCCCAGATTCCTAAACGGTTTATGTTCTAGCACATCTGCTGTTAAGCTAAATAGCCTTGGTATAGTGTGAATGTGCTTGAAGTGCAAGCACAGCCTGCTGACCTTGTTTGGCTTGCTGTACAGTGTGCCAAGCCTCCTCTTACAGTTTAAAAGGTCATTTGCATTGATTTGGGTGCATAGGTTCTGGTTTTCAACCTATGTGTTTTTTACAATCATGAAAAGCTGGGATAACTTTGCACTAGTAGCTGTAATATTGATGAAGGTAATGTTTTTCACTCTTTCACTTGAAGAGAATGCTCAAAAATGGGTGTGTAAAACTAGTTGCAGTTGCTCAGTGCATTCCAACCACTTGTAAACTCAGCCTTATTTTTCATGGCACGATGGGTTAAAAAGCACACATCACCCATAACTGTCCCGTGGCCAATTTTATGAAGGCCTTTTAAAAAGTTTAAAAATTGTACCAGGGAAGTGTCCTCTTAGTAAAAGCTATCTGTGAAGTTGTGCTGTTCATTATGATTTTAAATAAGTTTTAATGTAGGGATTAGTTTAGAAGTCCAAATTCTGAATTGTAGCTTGTTCAGATCAAGATTTTCTCAGCTTACTGGTAATATTGATGATAGTTCTGGGGGGAAAAAAAGGTTTCCAAGGCTATTAAAATGTCTCTGACTAACTCTTGAGTATTTTCTGAGCATCTGTCCAATCTTTAGTGTTTTCTGCTGTCATGAACTTACCAACACTTTTCTGTCTCTTTTCAGTATGATGGCATCATCCTCCCTGGCAAGTAAAGGACCACCTTTTTGACTTTGTAACACAAATAAATAAAATAAAAAAAAAGCCCAAACTTGATGTAGTCCATGTGTCTTTTTTTCTTTGTGGAGTACTGCTGGTATTACACCTTCACACACAATTCACACAATGAGAACTGTGATTTTAGTTTGTTAAACTTATTTTTAAAAGTTTAAAACTGCTGTGCCCACTAAAAGGAATAGTTTACCCAAAAATGAAAATTCTCTCATTTACTTACCCTAATGCCATCCCAGATGTGTATGACTTTTTCATCTGCTGAACTTTAAGATTTTTAGAAGAATTTCAGCTCTTTTGGTCCATACAATGCTAGTGAATGGGTGCCAGAGTTTTGAAGCTCCAAAAAAATCACAATTCTGTGTAATCCAAAAGACTCCACTATTTAAATACATATATTCAGAAGCGATATGATAGGTGTGGGTAAGAAACAGATCAATATTTAAGTTTTTTTTTTTTTTTTTTTTTACAATAAATTCTCTACCTGTCAGTCAATCTCTGCTTTAACTTTTTGGTGATTCACATTATTCATGCATATCGCCCCCTACCAGGCAGGGAGAAAAATGTCTATCTTAATATTGATCTGTTTCTCACCCACACCTATCATGACATGGATTAAAACACTGGAATTGTATGAAGTACTTTTATGATGCTTTTATTTGCTTTTGGAGCATCACAATTTTGGCACCTATTCACTTGCATTGTATGGACCAATAGAGCTGAAATATTCTTCTAAAAATCATGATTTGTGTTCTGCAGAAGCAAGTCATACACAAATGGGATTGCATGAGGGTGAGTAAATGAGAGAATTTTCACTTGGGTGAACTATCCCCTGAAGCCCTTATCCCTAACTTGTTTGTGATGTCGGAAGTCTGGTGTTGGGTTTGTGTAGTGTAGTTTGGTTAAGCAGACTGGCTCAGTATTTATTTAAAATATTTATCTCTGGTGGCTGTAATGTAGCACATTTATGTTTCTGAAAACTATTACTGTCAAACTGTTTATTGATGGCAGCTATCAAAGAGAGCTTCCAGGTACTGGTATGTGACCGGTTATTAAATATTCCACATTTCAGCTTATAGATGTACAAATGAAGATTGAGGAAAAGACATGTTTTAATCAGTTTGACTTTTATTCAGTGAATGCATCTTTTCCATTATTCTGATGCAATCAAGGCTCCTTGTGATGTTTCCCATGTTTTGTATTAAATTCAGTTCTGTTATATATTAATTGGCATTAGATTGGCTACTCTTGTGAAGTATTTTCACTGGTTCTTATGAGATCATGTTTTATGCATCAGCAAAGGTCAGATAAGGGTGACCACACCAGAGATCTGGGAAGGCAGGTCCTGTAATTTCACTTTAAACGAGAAATGTATCGATGGGTTAAAAGGGAAATACCATAGCCATGAAAATTTTTTGTCGATTGTAGGTCTACAGAATGGTCTGTGGTTTTATGCAATTTCCACTGTGTGTAGTATCAAAGGTTTGGTGCCAAATTTCTTATGTCTGTGGAGGGCATTGACTGTTGCACTGCACCTCTTGGCACTTAAAACATGGTAATTACCATTTTTTTCCATGTTTGCTGCTGTTACTGTGTCTAAATAGATAAAATTGAAACCTTGCTAAAATATAAAGCAATAAATAATGTGAAGTACAAATAAATACCATGAGCTTATTGCTAGATTCAGTACTATTGACTTTAGCATGGTTTGTGGAAATCCCATGATACATTTTCAATAGAACTGTATGGCTCGATTTCTAAAGTTCATTAATTCACAAAAACTCTTAAGCACACACCTCACTGAATTGATTCTCTCTCACACAACAGAGGCTCTTGTTAAATGCTTCCATCTTTTACATTCTTTATAACTGGGCCCTTGGTAGTACTTCATACTTGAACTCCCATTTTACCTAAAAGCATATTTGGAGTTTAAGAGCAAGACTTAAAAGTCTTCTGTGCACTGTCTTTCCTTTACTGTTAATACTCTTACTTTCTACTCTCTAGATGTCCATCTCTCTACAGCTGTCCTTTCTACTCTCTTACTAACCACTCCCTCTCACCCTGTCTCTCTTGCTCTCTGTCTTTCTCCAGCTTTCTTTTCTCATGCATTGATATGCTGTAATGTCTGATCTTCATGAGATGGGGTGTTCCGGTGCCTGCGAGTTGTGTGGCGAGGGGGCAAAGGTAGGGCACAGCAGGACACCCCCACTATGGGTTCCGGCAGGTCTTCCACAGCTGACCAGCTGTCAGTGGCTGGGTCATAACGCTGGACAGCTGATTTGTAACGCTTCTCAGCTTCATTCCATCCACCCAGAAGGTAGAGGTGATCTCCATGTGGAGATAAACCAGCTGTGCTCACTCCCAGGGGCAGGGTTGCAGCTCTTGTCCACTCCTTGGTCTCAGGGGAGAAAACCTCTATGGTCATCACATCAGTGCGGACTCCACCGGGGCCAAGCTGGCTGCCACCTACTACGTACACCTTTCCACCTAATGTTGCAGAGCAATGCCAGCCACGGGGTGTTTCCAACTCTCCCTGCTCACTCCAGGTGTCGCAATCAATGTTATAACAGATGACTGAGCGTGAGTAAGCGCAGTTGACGTAGCCACCAGTCACCATGATGTCTCCAGATGGCAGGACAGCACTGGCGTGGCAGCATCGTGGCATATCCATCGGGGTACGGAGCTGCCAACTGTTGGTAGAGGGCTGATAGCTCTCAATGGTAGCCAGAAGGCCATCAGTGTTGCGGCCACCAATGGCATACAGCCGCCCACAGGTGGCAACAAGACTGAAATGGGTGCGTCGTTGGCGCATGCTGGTCAGATGTAGCCAAGTGTTGAAGCGAGGATCGTATCTGAGGACCAAAAGATGGTGCAGTCAAATACAGTTGAAGTCAGAAGTTTACATACACTTAGGTTGAAGTCATTAAAACTAATTTTTTAATCACTGCACCGATTTAATATTAGCAAACTATAGTTTTGGCAAGTCGTTAAGAACACCTACTTTGTGCATGACACAAGTAATTTTTCCAACAATTGTTTACAGACAGATTGTTTCACTTTTAATTGACTATATCACAATTCCAGTGGGTCAGAGGTTTACATACATTAAGTTAACTGTGCCTTTAAGCACTTTGGAAATTTCCAGAAAATTATGTCAATCCTTTAGACAATTAGCTTCTGATAGGAGGTGTACTGAATTGGAGGTGTACCTGTGGATGTATTTTAAGGCCTACCTTCAAACACAGTGCCTCTTTGCTTGACATCATGGGAAAATCAAAAGAAATCAGCCAAGACCTCAGAAAAAACAATTGTGGACCTCCACAAGTCTGGTTCATCCTTGGGAGCAATTTACGTATAAACCCCATGGGACCACGCAGCCATCATACCGCTCAGGAAGGAGACGCATTGTGTCTCCTAGAGATGAATGTTGTTTGGTGCGAAAAGTGCAAATCAATCCCAGAACAACAGCAAATGACCTTGTGAAGATGCTGGAGGAAACAGGTAGACAAATATCTATATCCACAGTAAAACTAGTCCTATATCGACATAACCTGAAAGGCTGCTCAGCAAGGAAGAAGCCACTGCTCCAAAACTGCCATAAAAAAGCCAGACTACAGTTTGCAAGTGCACATGGGGACAAAGATCTTAGTTTTTGGAGAAATGTCTTCTGGTCTGATGAAGCAAAAATTTAACTGTTTGGCCATAATGACCATTGTTATGTTTGGATGAAAAAGGGTGAGGCTTGCAAGCCGAAGAACACCATCCCAACCGTGAAGCATGGGGGTGGCAGCATCATGTTGTGGGGGTGCTTTGCTGCAGGAGGGACTGGTGCACTTCACAAAATAGATGGCATCTTGAGGAAAGAAAATTGTGTATATATTGAAGAAACATCTCAAGACATCAGCCAGGAAGTTAAAGCTCGGTCGCAAATGGGTCTTCCAAATGGACAAAGACCCCAAGCATACCTCCAAAGTTGTGGCAAAATGGCTTAAGGACAACAAAGTCAAGGTATTGGAGTGGCCATCACAAAGCCCTGACCTCAGTCTGATAGAAAATTTGTGGGCAGAACTGAAAAAGCGTGTGCGAGCAAGGAGGCCTACAAACCGGACTCAGTTACACCAGTTCTGTCTGGAGGAATGGGCCAAAATTCCAGCAACTTATTGTGAGAAGCTTGTGGAAGGCTACCCAAAATGTTTGACCCAAGTTAAATAATTTAACGGCAGTGCTACCAAATACTAATAAAGTGTGTGTAAACTTCTGACCCACTGGGAAACATTCTCTCTACTATTATTATTCTAACATTTCACATTCTTAAAATAAAGTAGTGATCCTAATTGACCTAAGACAGGGAATGTTTTCTATGATTAAATGTCAGGAATTGTGAAAAACTGAGTTTAACTGTATTTGGCTAAGGTGTATGTTAACTTCTGACTTCAACTGTATGTGTATTAGGCCAGAAACATACTTTTTGCCTCCTGTGCATGGACATTCAGCGTTCACGTTTGACCGAAGTATACTTTGGGCTTTAATGTGCGTTCTTGTGTGACAGTGGTGGTAAATAACATTCGTACTAAAGGAGGTGATACAGTTACCTTCAAAGGTCTGTGCTATTAAACTGGACATGTTTGTTGGGGAAGTTTCTATAAATCTATTGACTTTAACTGACTTGCTCAGCAATTTTCTCTTCAAACATTTGCTGTGGAAAGTTCACATTAATGTCTGCTATAGCCAGGGTTGGTAGGCTTACTTTAGAAATAACATATTTCATTAGATTACTCAAGGTCAGTAACATATTCAAAATAATTTGGATTACTTCTTCAGCATTGGTAGATTTTTTCACTTGTTTTGACTAAAAGCTCTACCAGTACAGTAAGAAAAAATGCACGTTAAAAATACATTCGCTGAAAAACCGAAATATCTTATGCAGTGTTGTACAAGATAAATCAAACTGATCTTGTTTTAAGGAGTTTTAGATATTTTTTACAGGAAAACAATAAAAAAAAGTATTATCAAGAATACGATTTTTGCCCTAATATCAAAGGTCTTACTACATGAATTTTCTTGATAAAAAAAATGATTGTGCCTGGTAACATGTGCATGTAAAATGGCCAGAAATAGCATTTTAGCTTAGCGTAAAGATGACAATTTACACAAGGTTTATTTCTATTTCTTCTGCTCCAAACTTACTTCAAACTTACTTCTCTGTCTGCTTGTATGAATGTAACACATCATAAGAAAGTGTTTCACCGCTGTTCAAATGCACTTTGGATCGCATCATTTATTTGTATAAATGTTTTCCATCTGAATGGACTAAATATTAAATTAAACAAATGACAATAAAATGCAAAGTAATCTCTTCAGTAATCAAAATACTTTTTGAAAGTAACTGTATTCTAATTACCAATGATTTAAATTGTAACTGTAGTGGAATACAGTTACTTATATTTTGTATTTTAAATACGTATTCCCGTTACATGTATTCCGTTACTCCCCAACCCTGGCTATAGCGCCCCTTGTGGCAATTCTGAAAATTCAGTGAGTACTTGCGTTGTGTTGTGAAATGCAGTCTGACAAATTTTGGAATGCAACAATGCACAAAATCGAGCTTGAGTAGCTAAGCGTCTGCGTTCACGTACTTGCATTGAGTATGTTTTGGCCTTTAGATGATTGATAGGTTCTACTGATGACTTAAATTTTTGTGATTATATACCTGCTTAGAATGCCAACAGCGTGTTTGGCCTGGTTTCTGGCATCATTTTGATCTTCTCCTCCTGCCACATAGAGGAATCCGTCCATCACAGCCACACACTGGTTGAAGCTCTTTGCTGGCAGTTGAGTAAGATGACGCCACGTGGCCATTCCCTCACGAGGATCTCTCCACAACACCTGAAAAACAATGTGAGTGAGCAACTAAAAGAGAAACAAAATAAAATTAATTTTCTTTAATATTACAATTCAGCAGGTTACATTACAAATGGTTATTCAAATCCATTCCTGGAGGGTCACAGCGTAGGATGCTCCTTGGTTTCCTCACACAAGTGTCCTCGGGAAGCTTCATCCATCCTTGATCCTTCCTACTTTAATCGGTTTCCGGATCACAGGCTCGAGGATGGAGGAGTGAGGAAATGAGGATGCACAATTTAAGAAATGAGAAGCACCCCCTGTTTAGTTAGGTTTAAGGATGGGGTTCGGTTATAGTTTCTCCAACCAATCAGGTGGCGCTGTACTGATGAATATTACTGATTCGACCAATCAGGTATAGCTTTCAAATTTCAAATAACATTTACTCATTCCCTGCCATCCTACATTTTGAAAATTACAGGCAGGTGTGTACGAGCATGGTTGTAACTAAACTCTGCTGGATGTTACCCCTGTAGGAGCAGATTTGAATAACTCTGCATTACAGTATTTTTATTTATTTTTTATTTTTTTTATTTTCTCCCCTTTTCTCCCCAATTTTGAATGCCCAATTCCCAATCTTAGAGCGCCTAAGTCCTCGTGGTGGCGTAGTGACTCGCCTCAATCCAGATGGCGGAGGACAAATCTCAGTTGCCTCCACATCTGAGACCATCAATCCATACATCTTATCACGTGGCTTGTTGAGCGCGTTACCGTGGAGAGGTGTAGAGGCTTCACGCTATTCTCCATGGCATCTACGCACAACTCACCACGTGCCCCACCGAGAGCGAGAACCACATTATAATGACCACAAGGAGGTTAACCCAACGTGACTCTACCACCCTAGCAACTGGGCCAGTTGGTTGGTTAGGAAGCCTGACTGGAGTCGATCAGCACGCCCTGGATTCGAACTTGCGTCTCCAGTTGTGGTAGTCAGCGTCTTTACTTGCTGAGCTACCCAGGCCCCCCCCCTGCATTACAGTATTAAACATTTTACATGTCAAGGACTTTGTCCAAAAGTTTGAAATGCCAAGTTAATATATACCTCTCGACTTAGGGCACGTTCTGTTAGCGAAGGGCGACCCCCAATTGACAGCAGAGCACTTTGGCTGCCCCGGACCTTTGTGCGGCGAGACTGCAGCGTGTTCTGCTGGTAAGGCAGCAAATGGTAGTTCATGGCATCCACCAGCAGGCGGTGACAGTGAGGATCTTGCATCATACGTGCCACAGGCTGGATCTCGCTAACCAGCTCGCTGGCAGGGATGGTCTCAAAGCGCACGTGAGACAGCAGTTCTGCAGCATGTTCCTGCCTCTTTGGGTCAAAGTCTAACCACTTCATGGCCACCTAGGTTCCAAGAAATTTAAAATGAGTGAGATATTTATATATTTATTGATGAGCATGATATATTTAGTGTCTAATTCAGTTCACTTTATAAATAGTGTTCATCCTGTACAGGGACGGAGCTGGGAGGGGCCCAGGAGGACAGCCAGACATGGCCCCCCCCGACAGAAGCCTGGCCACACATATCTGTCCTGGGTGTCACTGTATCCACTCCACTCCATTCTTGTATCCACGCCCCCCCCCCCCGGTCAGATGATATAACACATGCAACCCTCCCCCCCCGGCACCGCCCCCGCCCTCTTTTTCTAAAGTATGTTCTGTATATATCTGTATATGGAGACATATTTAGGTTTTGGGTCACTGTATAAATAGAATTTGCCAAGGGTCTATTCTTGGGAATCTATCTATCTATCTGTCTGTCTGTCCGTCCGTCCGTTTGTCCATCACCTGTCTGTCTGTCTGTCTGTCGGGAGTGTAAACGGAGTGTAAACGTGAATGCATCAGACCTGGAAGGTGGTGACCTCCGAGGGCAGAACTAGGTTGTCGTCTTGAAGGAAGGATGTAATCTGCTCAAAGGTGAGTTGGTTGAACTGGGATGTCTCAGCAAACTGGGCAAAATTCTCCATAATGTGGCGTCGGGCGGCCTGACTGACAGGCATCAGACCATATGCAGCGCCAATGTTCCATATATACACGCAAGTGTGAGCATTCAGCTCGGCTATCAGGAAGTCCATGCACATCTGGAGAAGATGAGGGATCTGTAGGGTGCTGGCTGCAGACACAGTGCAGCCAATGGTGTACAGGGACATGTGCACGCGGCCCAGGTAAGCAAAAGTAATCACATTGGCAAGTCCTGTGGAGGACAAATTCCAAAAATAGGTATCATGTGAAATCTAAAATAACATTTAGTATAGTATTCTACTTCCTATCTAATCATGATCATGATTTTGCCAAGTAGCATTCCTATCAACCAATAAGAATTTAGCATTAGGTTTTGGGTTAATGTTAGGGTAAACTTAAGGCCAGGGTTAGGGGCTTATACACCATTCTTATCAACCTGTCATTTCCCTCTAATTTTAGGGGTTGGTTAAGGTTAGGGTTGGAGATAGGGATTGGATAAAAAAAAAAAAATTGTTTGACAGAAATGTTGTTCCATGACCAACAAAAGATGTTGATGCATGAAGATGTCTTTCTTGGCAAAATCACGTTGAATGTGCTCAAATGTATGTATGGCCTGGTATGGATCCAGTTGCTTTTGACAACTGAATGAATTCTGAAACAAAGCTAGACATCAAGATCTTTTGATGCTTGTAGAGAAATAAAAATCCAAGGCACTTCTTTTGGTACAAAACATAAAAGGAATGAATGAAAAACTAAAATAAAGGCTTTTAACATTTTGTACCATAAGAAGTGCCTTGGAAATAATTTCTCTACATGCAATGACTGAAATCCAATCAAAGAACACCATCTGGGACTTTACGCAGCTATAGAATGAGGTCCTTCCAGCAAGTAGCACTGTAAAATCTGTTTCTTAATATCTTGATGCTTACCTAGAGGTGAGAGGGTAGGGAGCTCCAGTCGTTTGAGTCCAGGGTCCTTAGCCAGGACTTCACGAAGATACTGGCTGACCGAGGAAATAACCAGTTTGTGAACATCAAAGGCTTTGGTTTTGCAAGCCAATTCCATGTCAGTGAGGAATCGTTCCTGCCTCATGCGGCTCAGCTCCTCCAGCAGAGCAGATCCATGCAGGGGGCGAGTGAGCTCGCTGCCCAGGCCAAAACCCCTCTCCCCTGGTCGTATCACAGGGGTTGGCAGGGGCACCCCATTAAGCCGATTCAGCTGCTCAATGTTAAGAGGAACCTTCAGCTTTTTAACACCGAGCTCTGGGACCACCACTCCACTCTCAACTGTTGTCTGTTCAGGAGTAGACTTCTTGGGGTGAGATGACTTCTTTTTGGGAGCCATTGTAGTGTGTTGGCTGGTTATATTTTAGCTTTCTGACAGGGTAACAGTTAGGGCTAACCAATTCTCATGGACACCTAGTCAGAATGACCCAAAACACTTACTTTAGCTGTAGTTTTTCTGGCTTTTCTGTGTATTTTAGATTTTTAAAGGGTTAAACTGACAGACTCACTTTCAAGCTATATGATGCTTTCACAAGAACACTGATTGGCCAAGATACTACATGGAAAGACAGAAGCACTACACTTGCAAACTCCTGAAGGGGAGGGGCTTGATCAGTGTCAGCAAACGGCAACTGAAAAGATACACAGAGAAGTACAAGAAACAGCAAACTTTATATCATGTTCAAAATAGATGGGTTTACACTCAATCTCATCTTACTCTTTTGCAGTGGGCCGACATGAGGGTGATTGACAGGTGCATGTGGCGTCATTGGGGAGCTCCCGAAAAGGATAATTAGGGATAGAGTTTAGTTGAGTAGTTGACAAATAACATGTCCATAAACTTTTTCTATAATCAGGATTTTTGGTAAAAATGGATATAAATGTATAAGGAAAAGTGGGTTTTTAAAAAAAAAAATTATATAAATGTATAAGGAAAAGTGGGTTTTTAAAAAAACATTTTTAGATGAAGTATAGCAAGTCACTGCAGAACACTGCTGTCGGTTCTTTAAATTTCATATCAACTATTAATATGCAATTATATTACTAAATTAACAATGGATATAATGTACATTTGTATTGATATATGAAAGCACATTTCACATGCTTATTTCCAATGTTTATATAGGGACTGTGCTGTTGTGCAAGCGGAAAACAAAGTAGCCCCCTTGGAGTCACACAAACAAACAAGCATGATTGGACTGTGATAGACAGGTGTGCTTATGTCTCTTCTAAAAATATTGCAAAGCCACATAGAAAGAATGGCAGAGGCCACGCTGCTTAAATTACCCTCACACTGTCATCAATCCCCTCTCTCACCCCCACCTCTTCCTAAAGCCTTTAATATGTGCCAGAACACAAAGGTTTTTCCATGTTCTCAAAATCAGATGTTGTTGTTTTTCATTCAAGTGGAAATGCATCTGCCTTTCAGGGACAGATATGACTCAGACCTGTTGCCCTGACCGCATAGTGAATCCACCCATTTACCATGACAGCATTTTCACCGGGGACATATGTTACACAAAGGACTGCTTTTAAGTTTAAGCAACAGGTGTGCAAAATATGGTGTCTAATTTGAAAAGAGAAAAAAATTAGCTTTATGTTTGATGTGCTTTTCAGTAAAAAAAAGTCAAAGAATTTATAAGATTAGGCTTGACATTAAGCTTGTCGTGTATGTATTTGTAGCCCGTACTGATGTCATCTTGGATGAAACCTCCCAACATCTGAATTACTTACATTGTTCTTACTTGCTGTTTAAGGTACTCATAAGCAGATGGCAATTGGCACAACACAAATATATATTTTAGTGATCAACAAATACTAATTATTTATGTTTGTTTCTTGAGGAACTAAAACCAATCTTTTCTTCATGTGAAATTTTATGTTTTTTTGTTTTGTTTTGTTTTTTGAGAGGTTGGTTCAAGAATGCAATGAGCCTCAGTACTGTGTTCTTTGTTATTAGTAAAGAGGAACTAGAAAAACCTACGAAAATATTTTGTTCAGAAAATACTTTTTCCTCGCTGCACCCTAATATTTGGCCTCTGCATACTTAAAGGTGCACTCAGTAATTTTTTCCTCATTAAAAAAGTCCTCCTAAAGATATGAATTACAAAATACAGTATGTAGGAAATCATGACCACTCCCATTAAAATGAAGACAAATTAGTCATATCAGTAACCTTATAAAGCTGTTTCATTCTACATGGAGAGGGTCTGCACATGGGGGCTGCCATGTTAGAATCACATGATCTGCCAAATACTACTCGCTTAATCTCCTGTTGTTTGACACTTTCACTCATTAATTAAAGTAATTATGGCTGACTGTGAATAATAAATGTCTCCAATGGCATCTGAAACAGAAAACTATTGATTTTAAATTATGCTGCATCCAAGCCGCTAGGTGTCAGTGTAAGTCCAAGATGACACAAAGACAAAAGTTACTGAATGCACTTTTAAAGGTACACATGAAGTCACAAACTCTTCTTACTCATTTTGAAAAATTCTGCTAAATACAAGTCTCATTATGAGCATATTCTTTCTTAATGATACACTGAATACTGTGTACAGAATGCTTAAATGGAGCTTACAATGGTTTTGTGATGAATGACAATAACTTTCAATTGGATCAGATCTAGTTTTCTAGATCTTTCTGATGTTTATATAATTTCATGAGTGTTGCAACATAGCATCAGTCATAAAGTACAAACAGGTCTCCTATCTGCCAGTGTGACATCTCACATGACAAAAAAGCAGATGGTGGCCCTGCCAGGGCTATGACTTGCACACACATAACCACAGCACATTTATAGCTATTTACAGCAGCGCTTAAAAAGAGAGTTTAACTGCGTGGGGGAAATGAATCAATGGCTAAAATAAGCATGATCCATGTTTGGACAATATCAGGGATGGCAGCCATAAATTTGCAAGAGTTTAAAGAAAGTCTGAGTGGCTGCGTCAGTATTCAAGTTAAGAAAGTCTATATTTTGAAAAGAGATTACATGCTTCACAGCTATTGGAATATGTATGCATCATCACATCAATCAGTATATTCTGAATAAACTAAGTCATGCAGTTTCTTTTTCACTATTCTGTTCTTAAAATACTGGACATTCACCAATATTCTGTAGATGAAAAATTCCTCACAGTGGATATTCTTGATGAGGCCTTTACTTAACCCAAAATTCTGAATAACACAGGCTGTCTTATTCAGATTTCCAGAACTTTCTTGTGCATGTAAACACAGTCAGTGATGATTATACAACCATCTGACTCAGATAACTTGATGAAAGTCTACTGGGGATTCTGTCTGTCTAATTGAAAAGTGATCGGTTCACATTACTTGATCTAATGCTGTAGTCATGATTTCACCAAGCACAACATGAAGAGGTGAGAATTAAGCATGAGATAAGGAGAAATGTATACACCTTGTGCAAAGATTTAAGAGGAAATATAAAGACAAGGACGATGGTAGGACTAGACAGGGTAAGAGGAGATGGAAAAGAAGCAGCTGTCCTAAAAGTTAAAGACCTGGCTGTCTATCATCAGTCGAAAATACTGCAGTGTTGTGGAAAGTCATGATAAGCATTTGCGTCCAACCTCCAACAACTCCAACATTCCTGCTGCTAGTACGGCTGGTTATTTATAGAGAGAGATAAGCAACCATCATGTTATTCTCTATTTCTGACTCTGACTGGGGACCATTTAAATTTAGAGTACCTCTCTACAGTTTGATGAGAAATTATGTGTCTGTGTTTGGATTGTCAGATGTCAAGCACGTCCAGCAGTATTGATTAGCTGTCAGAACATTTCTTTGTGCAGTAAGCAATTAGGAGATTCAGGGCTCAGATTTAATCCAAAGAGTTATTTTTAACAGTCTTTCTTTACTTAATTATCTGGATTACGTTAAGTCATTATCCCAAATACAATGTTCTGTTGCTGTCAGAACATTCACTTTCTAGCTCATATGTTCTGCTGAGATTAATTTTACACTCCAAAAAATTTAATAAATAAAAATAAAGATTTACGCATTTCAATTTCATAACAAAATTCCTTCAAATTAAATAGAGTAATTTTTAATAATAAAAAAAGCTAAAAACAAAACCTAAATATGTCAAGTTTTATTAATTTAATTTGGTTTAACATTACACAGTTTAATTTGATGGAATTTTGTTATGAAATTGAAATGCGTGAATCTTAAAAACAGCCTAAAATATATTATTTTAGTGTACAGTGTTTATGTTTTGGGTCCCTGAGAACCCATCGATTTAAGTGTTAAAATAATAATAATTTCAAAATAAACCTCTTATTTCCCCTTCAATTTATTTTAATATGTTCCTCTATTGTACAGATATTATTGAAGCTTGAACCCTCTGTTGCATCACAAAGTAGGCATAGACCTTTCAGAAATGTGAGCATTGGCGTTATCCAATATGGCATAGCTGATTCTATTTGGGGTTGATTTGACCCTGGCAAAAAAATACTTTGTATAAAAATACAATAAAACAAGTCTGGCAATACTTTACAATAAGGTTCTATTCATTAACATTAGTTAATGCATTAGATCATGAACTAACAATGAACAAAGACTTCTCACAGCATTAATTGATATTGGTTAATGTTAACATATCAAAACACCATTGTTGAGTGTTTGTTAGCTCATATTGCACTAACTAAATCAATCCTGTTTTTATATAGGGTGTCTGGTATAGACACTGGTCCATGTTTCAGTCAGTGTTCTCTGGAACATAGTCTGTAGATGTATGATGTTCTCTAGCCATTGAAAGAAAACATTAATCAAAAGAAAGCAAGGACAAAATGTTTACCTCTACTTTATAGCTCTCTTAATCTTCCTGCTCTTCTTCGTTTCCTCCCTTGTTCAATCATTCGCTTTCTCTCGATACTTGAATCCACACTGTTTTCTTTCTTTCCTTAGTACTTAGTCTGTCTGTCTGTCTGTCTGAAAGAGCTCTGTTAGCAGCTGGAGTTAGTGGAAAGGATGGACCAACCAAAGCTCTGTAACATAAACCTACAGTCCCCAACCCCTATCCATCTCCATATACAGCCACCCACCACTCCCCAAAAAAACCACTTGCCCTACTGCCTCTAACCTGATATGAAACAGAGGCAGTGATATTCTTTATTTACAGCCATGCCAAGAACAAGGCTGTAACCACCGTAAACACTGAGGAATATGACCCCCATAAATTTAGATCGATATGTGGTTTCTAGGGCAGATTCTTAAGACTTTAAGTCAAAATCAACACATTTGTCCCTGTTTTCTATGTCGACTTTCTAACTAACAAAAAGTACCACATGCTGTCATGTTTTTCTTTTGTTATATCATGTGTTAGTTCCTCGTGTTTGTGTGAGGTCGTAACACATGGTAATGTCATGGTAATTAAATAGACTGCTTTACTAATGTACTTATAATTTTTTTGTCATAAATTTATTTACTAAAATGTTTCACTCATTAATGTACTTTGTACTTACACAATCATTGGATTATTATACATATTATTAATAATACGATTATAATTAAAGGACAAAGAGTGTAAGAGTTACCGTCCAATTTCCCTGATCCAGCTAGACGTAAAAATATTGTCAAAAATGTTGGCTTAACAACATTAAAGTTATGACATCTCTTATACATATAGATCAGGTGGGGTTTATTCGGGGCCGCAGCTCTTCTGATAATATTAGGCGTTTCATCAATATCACGTGGTCAGTAGCGAATGATCAGACTCCGGTCGCTGCCATCTCACTTGACGCCGAAAAGGCGTTTGATATGGGTGAATGGGATTATCTTTTTAAGTTTTTGGAAATGTATGGGTTTGGGAGTACATTTATTGGTTGGATTAAGTTACTTTATAAACACCCTGTAGCGGCGGTACAAACAAATGGATTAATTTCAGATTATTTTACTCTGGATAGGGGCACCTGGCAGGGTTGCCCTCTTTCCCCATTATTGTTCTGTCTTGCCCTGGAAACATTAACAGCCGCGATAAGAAAGGAGGATGATTTTCCAGGGGTGATTGCGGGAGGTGTGGCGCATAAACTTTTGCTTTACACAGATGATATTTTATTATTCGTCTCTGACCCCACTAGATCTATGCCTTGCCTCCACAGAATTATTAATTCCTTTTCAAAATTCTCAGGATACCTCATTTCACGATATCTCAGGAGTTAATTGGTCTAAATCCAAAGCTTTGGCTCTGACAGGTACTGCCCAGTAACAGCTTTAACCGGGCGTATTCCAGTGTCCCAAACAGGGCATTAAGTATTTGGGTATTTTATTCCCAGCAAATTTGTCTGATTTAGAGTTTTGATCCCTTAATAAAAAGGTTTTCGAGCAGTGTGTGAAGGTGGGCTTCATTACATTTATCTATGATTGGGAAAGTTATTGTTATTAAAATGAACTGTATTCCAAAATTCAACTACCTGTTGCACTCTCTCCCTGTAGATGTCCCCCTCTCTTATTTCAAGCAATTTGATAGCATAGCGAAGTCCCCATTATAGCGAACACGAGGAGGTTACCCCATGTGACTCTACCCTCCCTAGCAACCGGGCCAATTTGGTTGCTTAGAAGACCTGGTTGGAGTCACTCGGCACGCCCTGGATTCAAACTCGCGACTCCAGGGATGGTGGTCAGCGTCTTTACTCGTAGTATTTAAATATTTAAATTCTTTAATCCCTATTTATCTTTAGGGTATTGCCTATATATTCTTATTGTCTTCGTCTTCTCTCATGCTCAGTATTGTATTATGGTGTATTGCTACTTTCTGTTTTTGTATTTCTGTTTCTGCTGTAACACCTCAATTTCCACCTGGGATGAATAAAGTAGCATTGTATCGTACCATATCGTAATATTTTGAATATGGTAATCATTGAGTGCCATGGTATTTATCAAAATACCATAGAAAGCATCACTGTACCATAGTTCTTTTTTGTATTTTGGCCAAATAGTCCTTGTATTTTGAATATTGTAACAAATTAAATATTTTGATACATTCAGAATCACTTTTAGACATTTTGTAGGCAAATTTTAGGTAAATTGAGTTTGCAAACTACATTGACACTTCATTGGGTTTTCTCAAGTGGGCTGTATCTGCAAAAACCACAATTATTGTACGTCAATAAAAAAAGTTACCCAGATGTAAAAAAACTGCCATAATAATATTATATATTAATATTATTTTCCACTTTCAATTAGTTAATTTTTTTTATCCAACATCAGTCCTGATCATAACTACCAAATTATTTGAACCCTTTAAATGCCAGTTTGTTTACATAAAGCCATTGTTGTTTTTACACACACACACATACACAAAAATGTCTTAATACACACATACAAAACACACTCTGACATCCATACCAACACACCCACACAATTTTATTTGCCAATTTATTCAATTGGACGGCAGTGCTCTATAATACAGCAAACCTAAAATAGGAAAAAAGCATGTATTTGCTCCATAGGCTAAACATGAGAAAAATGGCGCCATCTGGTGGAAAATATAAAAAATTTAAATTTAAAGCATAATATCATAGAATTCATGATTTTATGCTTTAATGGCACTGGGATCAAATATTGCAGTTTTAAGGGGTTTCAATGGGGCCATTTTTGTCCTTAAGGTCCTGAGTGTAACTATTTTGTGTACACAGTGCATTATAGATGTATTATAGGAACTGAGGTTGAAATATCAAAATTCCCCCAAAAAATACACACCTTTGGCAATATTTATGCCGTTGGCATTAACACAGCCAAAATGATCGAAAAGACAAAAAAGTCCCGAAGGTCGAACAAGGGTTAATTATCAAAGTCGCCACAATAAATACACCTGGACCCCATCGTGATGACTGCTTGATTTATGACAGCTTTATGACGTTCTTCCGGGATCTCCATTTGGACTGACGGAAGTTCGCAGCAGTAAACACCATGGAAACAGCAGACACCCCACTGCTGTTGTAATGAAGCGGCTTCCGGGCAACATGTACCAGCTGTAAACATGGCGGAGGAGATTCTGGAAGCAGTCGAGAAGTTGCAGTTAAGGCTTGCAGAAAATCAAGAGCCTCGCAAGGTACGAAACCTTCTCGGAGAGACGAAACGATCGCCTTTGAAAGCTATTACTTTACATCGATCGTTTCACACATTTTACGACAATGTTATACGCACTTCTGCGAGTGTCTTCCCGAAGGAGCATGGAACAGCTATCCAGAGAGCTCACGCATAACAATTGCAACGGCAGCAGACCGGGGGGTTGTTTAGATAAGTCTGAGATAGCTTTGCCCTTCTACATTTCTTTCCTCAGATATGTCTCGATCCAGCCGAACACCATCAGTCGAAACTCCGCATCGAGCCACTTTCTCAGAACCTTGTGCTCAATAATCAGAAATGACAACCACAGCGATTTTATTATGGTGGCACTGACAGAGACAGGCCGTGTTTAATGCAGGCGAAGAGTCTGTTAATCACTCGAAGACATGGACGGTTTATTTTACACGACCGGCGGATTAATAACTCACGTTTTCTTCTGTATAATGTTGTCAATGGTTCATGTGTTTACACTAAGGCGGTGTCCCAACAACTAGTGAACAGTTTACGTAGATTGCATTATGAGGGCCCGTTCCCACGGAACGCGTTCTTGTGTAGTTTTCCTATGTAATGCACTAGACGGACGTCTTTGAACGTTGCGCCGCGTCTCGCGCATGAGCTCCTTGCAAGTTAAAAGAACTTCAACTGTTAAAATGCGTCTCGTGACATTCGCGTTCCGTCCTTTTCGTGGCGCTGCTTTTTTTCACAGCACCATAACGTGTTCGGTCTGAAACTAGAAAGCACTTTGTGCCGTAAAATATAGAGCACTATGTAGGGGCCCTGTATGTACGGCACAAAGTGCTTTCTAGGTAGGCAGCTCACTATGTTTTGAGTTGCAGCCAAATTCCTGAGGTCGAACCCTGGTCCTCTCTGGGCCACGACGACACTTGGCACATTGAAAGTGTTTTTCTCATTATGCAGTTCTTTTACATATTTGATTTGGTAACTCTGGCATGACGTCTTGGGACCCTGTACTTTTGAGTCTTCCTTGTCTACATGAACAAAAAGTACTACAGTGCTGTCATGTTGGATATGATATACCATAGTAATTCCACGTTTGTTGGTGCATGAACCAAGGTAATATCATGGCATTCTTTGAAGTACCTTGGAGTACCATGTAAATACCATGGTACATAATATGCCAATCATTCGGTACCATGGTACTGCCATTTAAAGGAATTGTTCACCGAAAATGAAAATTCTCTCATTGTTTACTCGCCGTCATGCCATCCCAGATGTGTTAGACTTTCTTCTGCAGAACACAAATGGAGATTTTAAGAAGAATATCTCAGCTCTATTGGTCCTCAAAATGCAAGTGAATGGTGACCAAAACTTTGAAGCTCCAAAAAAGTCATACACATCTGAGGTGGCATAAGGGTGAGTAAATGATGAGAGAATTTTCATTTTTGGACAAATTATTTCTTAGTACTGCACTGACAGTTTTTTTTACTACTTCATCAGTGTATATTTCTTTCTCTTATTTATTTTTTCCCCTCATCTTGTTCTGTCTAGCTTCTTAAAACTCTCAAAAGGCTGGGAGAGCTGCCCATAACAGTAGACATCCTGGTGGTAAGATTATTAGATTGTTGATGTTCAGTTTAAAGTTCTCGTTTGGTTTAACATTTGTTCTGAAATGAGTTCTTTAGCTCTGTTTCATGTTCTCAAATTCTTGCAGGAAACGGGTGTTGGCAAGACTGTGAATTCCCTTCGCAAACATGAAGTTGCCGGGGAGGCCGCAAAAAACCTCGTGGCAAAGTGGAAGAAGTTGGTTCCAGAGAGGTCTGCAGACAGGTTAGTTTTACACTGATGGGGATTGTATTTTCGTCTGTTTTAGTTAATCGAACGCAAAGCTTACAGTGTGCTGCCATGTTGGACTTTGCAATTATTTTGTAATTAAAGTAGTATACCCCTTTAAATTCTGCCATCATTTACTCACCCTCATGTTGTTCCAAACCTACATGACTTTTTAGTCATGTCACTACCTGAGACTTTTTAGTCTCAGTCGCCATTCACTTTCATTGCATTTTCCCCCATATAATAAAAGTAAATGGTGACTGAGGGTGTCATGCTGCTGAACATCTAAAAGGAAATCTGGGTTTGTTTTTGTTTTTTTATTATTAACAATTTTATTGATTCCATATATATATATATATATATATATATATATATATATATATATATATAAATATATTTTATAAAAATATATAAAATTGCATAAGGCGCACCCTTGCATCTCTAGATGTAGACTTGATGTTTTTTAGAATCCTAGCCCACACTCCCTCCTCCAATACCAAGTTTAGATCTTTCTCCCATAATCTCTTGAGCGAAGTTAAAGCTCCATCCCCCAGACTCTGAATTAGCAGGGAGTAATACACTGATGCCTCATGACCTTTTCCAAAAGCAGTAATCACCACTGCCAGAGTATCTACCACTTTAGGGGAGTGTATACTACCCCCAAAAATAGTACAGAGCAGGTGGCGCAGCTGTAAATACCTAAAGAACTGAGATCTGGGAATCCTAAAATGTTGAACCATATTTTCAAAATATCTCAACTCTCCACTCTCATATAGGTCACTGAGTGTAGCAACCCCCCTAACAATCCACTCTGACCAGCAGAAAGGGGACTTATTAATACATAATTTTGGATTCTGCCATATGTTCGAGGCAACATTTAAATAAATGTCAGAATTAAACACTCTGGACACTTTTGTCCATACCGAGTGCAAATGCGAGATAACGGGGTGTAACTTCTCCAATTAGTTTGACAAAAAGGCTTTGCATTGGCGAAATAGGGGCAAGAACTTCCTGTTCAAAACAAAACCAGGGAGGGGCTCTCTCAGGTGGAAGTGACCAATGAGCCAAATGTCTGAGACCAAATGCAAAATAATAAAACAAAATCTTGTGTAGGCTGGAAATCTGGGTTTGTAACAACATGAGGGTGAGTAATTGATGACAGAATTTCCATTTTTGGGTGAACTATCCCTTTAAGTGTATTTGACAATATGAATTGTGTAATTTAAAATGTTTAATCTGATCACAACAATTCTTTGCAAAACTTGTAGTTGTCTTGCAATATCTAAGTCTATTTGTTTCATGTTTATCAAAAGAACAAGTGTAAAGGAGGGGCGTTCCCACTCACGCATTAATGAGCCTGGAGGGCACAAACGAGTCAGGGAGCAGTCTCTAGAGGAACCTCTACTTATGGAGGATGAACACCAGGAGGAGGAATACCAACATGGATACTCCCCCTCCCCCCCGCAGCACTACAGCTCACAGGACAGGGACAGCAATGCAAGGGAGTATCAGTCAGACGAGTATGAAAGCCCTCCAGAGCAGGAGCCAGATCCAGAGCCGGAGTTGGAGCCCAGTCCCCCACAAAATGACATTAGACACAGCAAACCACACAAAGAGCTGGTCAGAGAGCACATTTCTCATGATGTCCGGGAACAGGAGAGACGGAAGCACTGTGCACAGGCAGCGGGTGGCAGCAGCACACATAGAGCCGACAGAGAGCAACAGAGTGGGACGAGTCACAAATCGAAACATGATCGGCATAAAACCTCACATGAAGGAAAGAGAGAAAAGAAAAGAGGAAGTGATGGTAAGAATGTTTGATTTGTCAAAAGGCAGTTCCCCTAATGCTTTAAGGAACAGTTCACACATAAATGAAAACTCTGTCATAATTTTCTTACCCTTGTGCCATTCCAAATCATTTTTTGTGGAACACCAAAGTAGAAATTTAAGAACTGTTGTGCAGTTCTTGCTTGGTCGAGGTATTGATACAGATTTCCAGATTAAATTCCATTTCATAAGCTCTTGATTAGATTCCGATTCGATATAAATAATATATTGCATATATGTGTGTGACAGATCACTAACTTTCTTGTGAAGGAGGAAGCGGGAGCCGGCAAACAATCCAACGTAAATCTTTATTTTGCACACTTTTCAGTCTACACAAATGAGTTGCTTTTCAGCTCAAAATAAGCACACGCTGTCAGCTTCAATCAGTCAGTCTGAGGCATCGGATACACATCAAATTTAGACACCGCATTGACTTTTCTATAATCCACACAGAACCAGACTAAGCCGTCACTCTTAGGAATCAGAACCACCGGGCTGGCCCAGTCACTGTTGGATTCTTCTATTACTCACATATCTAGCATAGCCTTTAATTCTTCCCAAACCACTTCTTTTTGTGCTTGGGTAATCAGTAGGGATGGCTGAGTACCACTACCCCTGAGGTCATCTCAATATGGTGCTCTATGAGATTCGTATGACCGGGAAGAGGTGAGAACACATCAGATAATTCTCCTTGCAACCTGACAACCTCTGTGACATGTGATGGTGAGAGGTGGTCTCCGCATGTGACCGGGGTGACTCGATCGGTGGCATTCAAGTTCACCTCCAGTCTGAGCTCCTCCCTATCCAGAACCACCATCGCCAAAGTCACGGGGACCGCCTCTCTCCACGGTTTTTGGAGATTGATGTGGTAAATCTGACGTGCTCCACCTCTGTCAGTTCGTTTCACCTCATAATCGATTTCCCCAATTCGCTGTGTAACCTCAAAGGGTCCTTTAGAGCTCGATGTGTGGAGCAATACAAGGACTTTATCTCCCGGTGTAAATTCCCGTAGCTGAGTACATCTATAATACAGCCGGCTTTGACATTCTTGAACCTGGAGCAAATTCTCCTGTGTTAATTGCCCCAGTGTGTGGAGTTTTGCTCTCAGATCAAGAACGGATTTAATTTTGTTTTTGCTGTTTGAAGGTCCCTCCTCCCAATTTTCCTGTAGGACATTGAGCACGCCGCACGGTCGACACCCGTACAATAATTCAAATGGGGAGAACCCCGTGGAGACTTGTAAGGACCTCTCGTACTGCAAATAATAGGGGCTCGAGCCACTTGTCCCAATTTCGAGCATCTTCGTGCTTTACGAATCATATTCTTTCGAATTTTATTAAATTGTTCGACCAAGCAGTCTGTTTGGGGGTGGTAAACGCTGGTCTGAATCCATTTAATCCCCAATAATTCTGACAGTTTGCGTAGTGTACGTGACATAAAGGTAGTGCCCTGATCAGTGAGGATTTCCTTCGCAATCCCCACTCAGGAGATAATTCTGAAGAGTGCCTCCGCAACACTGCATGCTGAGATGTTGCGCAGAGGCACTGCTTCCGGATATCGCGTTGCGTAATCCACCAGAACCAACACAAAGTGATGCCCGTGTGTTCTAATGGCCCAACAAGGTCCATACCAATTCTTTCAGAGGGGACCTCGATCAATGGGAGGTGGTGCAATGGCGCTCTCGGTGTGGCCGGTCGATTCACCAGCTGACATTCATGGCATGCTGCACACCACCTGCGAACATCCCTGTGAATGCGCGACAAATAGAAAACAGGCCATTAGATGGTTCAGTGTCTTTTCCTGCCCTAAGTGTCCTGCCATCGGATTATAATGAGCTGTCTGAATAAAATTTCCCGACTGTATTAACAGTTGGGTTGTATCTTCCTTTGGCTGAGTGTCCTGCATCACTCGATATAGCCGATCCTTAATAATTTAAAAATACGGATGTGGAAGTGCAATGTTTGGCTGGAGGCGCTGACCATCAATCACTTTCACTTGGTCGAAGGTGTGCCTAAGGGTCTCGTCTCGCATCTGCTCCAGACGGAAATCTCCTGCAGGGAATCCTCTAAGAGCTGGGGAAGCCGAGACTTCCCCATGCCTTACATCGTCCTGATGCAGAGGTGACGTAGATGGCTGATGCGGCGACTAACAGCAGCTGTAACGTTGTTGCTAGCACTGGCAATGACAGAGACGATGAAGATGAAGTAAAGAACCCAAGTGTAAATTTATTCAAATCGTGATATCCATAAACCCTAACTACTAACATGAATTAAACATAAATATGAACTTGACATGAAATAAACTTGGCTTGACATAAACTTGATTATGACATAAACTTGACTCTCCAACAAAGTTACATACAAACAATACCTGACAATGGACCATGGAAAACATGAGGGTTATATACATGACATGGGAGAACACATGCCAAAGATAACCAATAAACACAAAGAACTCTAAACAAGATAAGACAATCAACCAATGAAAAACAAGACACAAGAACATGGAGGGAAACATGAAATCACATGACAAGGGAACCACATGACATGAAACAGGAACTAGAATTTCAAAATAAAAGACATGAAAAACATGAACCAACAAAATACACATGACAGCAGCCTCGACACTATGCTTTTGTCCACGAAATTGAATGATGTCGTCATTACAGGGTAACCTTGAACATCCCCGTGCACACACCTTACCACCAAGGCTTGGTATGTACCCCCTTTAATACTCATAGGTGTCCAGTACGCTCCTGCTTGATTGGGGGTGGCCTGTGGTGCGTCGGGGATCCAGACCAATGTCTCCACCTCCATCGCTGGGCATTGGTCCTGGAAATGCCCAGGTTCCTTGCAGCTCCAACAGACCAGCCCAGACTTCACGCCCAGACCCACGGTAGCGGATTCACCAGCTTGTGGGGGAGAGCAGAGAGAGAGAGATAAGGGAAACCGGTGGGTTGAAAGGTCCATGGGACCGGGGAACCGGTTTTGGGGTCATAATTTCCCGTTTCTGGGGAATAAAAACAGGACAGGGGGAAGGAGAGGGGAATGAGGAGTGAAAGAGAGAGAGAAGAAGTGGGCTCGCCGGCCCCCAAATACACGCCAAATGATCCTCAGCTAGCTGGATTGCCTCATCCAGTGACGCCGGGCAGTGGCACTGGAACCACACCGCCATTCCTTTCGGTAGCACTCAAGCACTTCCTTGGCATCACATTCTTCAGCCAGCAGGCGAATGGGAGCGTCAGCGAGTGGAAGTGTTGCCGATGTTGCTCTGGGCTACGGCCGGTCCGTTGCAGGATGGCTTTCTTCAGGTCCTCGTACACCAGGAGGTTGGACGCAGGAAGTTGTTGAGCTGCGAATTGGGCTTCCCCGGATAACAGCGGCAGTAGGCGGGATGCCCCCATCACCATAATGTGTATAAAAAAATAAATAAATAATATATATATATATATATATATATATATATATATATATATATATATATATACACACCGATCAGTTATTGTGTAGGTCCCCCTCGTGTCGCCAAAACAGTGCCAACCCACATCTCAGAATAGCATTCTGAGATGCTATTCTTCTCACCACGATTGTACAGAGCGGTTATCTGAGTTATCCGTATCATCAACGGATGTAGAAAGGAAGTCCCACCTTGCTGGTAAAAGAGCCAGTCACCTTTTAGACACAGACATCGCCTGTCAATGATCTCGAGAATGCGCATGCGCATTAGCTTTACAAGCCGGGAAAATTTCATTTTTTAGCGTAATCTTAGATAGAGAAGCACAATTTATGATACCAGCATTGTCAGATTTTACTTATGATAAACAAACAACATTTACTGATGTTGTTTGATCGTAGTCTTGACCAACCGTTTTTGAGAATTCGTTGTTCCCCCTTTCAAGTAGATAGGAGCTGCACTGGCATGACTGGAAATAATCTCCCGGGAGCGTTCCAAAGATGGCCACCAGTGGACTGACTTACTAGACTTGGCAGTTCGATTCCAATCCTCAAGAACACAAACACAGAGAATGCAGGAAATTACCCAGATGTGTCCTTGAAATCAAGGATGCATTGAATGGTGACTTGTGGGCAAGAACTCTGTACTACGGTGGCAGATGATGGACATTTATCGTTTTGTTTTTTCCTCCATTTGTTGTTTTTTTTTGGGCATCATTTTAATACAGTAATAAATATGGAGAAAACGAGTGTTTACAGACTTTATTCTTTTAACGTGTCACTAGTCCTGCAAAACCTCACTGGTGTGATGATATTAATGCTGTCACTGGTGTGATAATGCCAGTAGTTCTCTCACTGGATTCAAATGTGCTGTGATGGTTAATTGCGGAACAGGAAGATTGCAGCACATCTCAAAGCTTGCAATAGATGCGTTCTACATCCTCCTGTCCTTCAGAGTTCGTTCTTCTAAGCTAGCTTGGCAAGATTGGTCTTCATAAGAACACAAGTCCATACTCTGCATTCTTTGAATTGAGAAACTCTCTTTGACTTCTAAAATGGTAACCCAATTCCATAAGTTTTTTTATTAAATGGGTTAAAATCATTAAATTTGTTCATTAAAAGCATTACATTCTTCTAATTGGCAAATATTTTCAGCGAAGGAAAACTGTTGACTGCCCACTGTCGACCATTTTATTTAAGCTGTTCAGCGTCTTTTCCCATAATGCAATGCGAATTAGACTGTTTTACTAAAGACAACTGTGAGCTTGTTTTTTGCAACAGGCTTTCTTTGGTGTCTTTAGCTAGTCTTTAGCAGCTTAACGTCTTGTCAGTTCTTCAATAAAAGATGAAGCTCATTGGTTACTTGAAGAGAACATAAGACCCCACCTCGGCGACAGAAAGATTTTTTCTGTCATGTTAGATCCTTTTTTCCCATTGCTGGAATTGTGATTAACGACCTCCTGCTGATGCTAATGCACACTTTGTCTCCCTCTGCCTGGCCGGCGATTATGTTAATGAAGCTCACACTTGAAAATCACTGGAAAAATCGGCTAGTGTGGTGCCGGTTTTACACTGAACAAGTCAAACCAAACTTTTACTCTCAACACACTGTGAAAAGATCTTGGTGATGAAATTCTTCGCCACTATAATACTCAATCACTAGTGAGTGAAATCTGAACATTTACTAGTCAGTGGCTTATCACAGGTATTTTTAGTTGCATAATGCCAGATTTGGTCACAGATGGGAGTGGTTTACTCTCATTGTAGAGGGTTGCCGCATAGAGTTAAAGAGTGATCTTAGGATTTAAGAGTCATTATCAAAATCGTTCAAATGAAGATCACGTCGAACATCGAAAAATATATATTTTTACCCAGCCCTTGTTCTTGCCATACACTGACTACGCTTACATGGACACCAGAAAGCGGCTTAATGCAAGAAAGTGACATTTCCGTGTACATGCACTGCGTAAGCTGCGTACTCTTTACTCCAGTATAAATGCGGCTCGGTCAGTAAGCAGCTTTCTCCACATCAACGTAATTTCTCAGCGACTCTTGTATAAATAACAAACATGGAATCCGAGGAAGACTTTGCTATTTTATTCTCTGTTGCTTTGCTTTATTTCCAGATATTCCAGAGTTGTGTTTTCTTAACTTTCTATCACAACCTGCAGCGGAATTGCGTTGCAATAGTGGGGTTTTCCCTCTTACATAAAACTCCGGGATTTCTCCTATGTATGAACGCATATATGGGAACGTGAGGGACAGTCGCTATTTTATACTGTTGTGTATAAATGAGAATAGTTTATAGTCTGTGCTTTTCCCACTGTAATCCCAGAAATGTTGAATTCTTTCCACTGTGTTCACTTGTTGTTGGGCTGCATTCTATGATGTTTGTTATCCGGTCTGTTCATGCACAAGCGCACTCTTCAAAAACCTGCAAGAACATCACTTATGCATTTATGTGGCCACATAAGCTGCATTCTCCAGGAGAAATCCAGGTGTTTGGAACTGCTTTCTCTTAATCACTTAAGCAGCGCAAGGAAAGCGGTGTTCTCATTTACACAACGTTTAAGAATGCCGCTTTCTGCAAAAAACCTGTAGTAAACTGTTTTCTTAAGGGCATGTAAACATGGTCAATGATATTTCAAAGTGACTGGGGGCTTTCAATCTCCAAAAAAGGACAAAAAAAATGCCCCAAAGGCACTATGACAGTAATGTAAAAGTAGTCCAAATAACTTTGTATGTTATATTCCAAGACTTTTGAAGCCATATGTAAGGTTTGTGTGAGAAAAATATAGATAACAGGAATTTAAGTCATTATTCAGTGATATGCCCTCCCCAAAGCCAGCATTCGCGTCCAGAATATTTTTTTTTTTTTTTAGTTATTTAGTTACCATGCATGTGAGAACCAATGCCATGTTGGCATTGATAATTTTTTCAACCTGGATGTGGATGTCACCTAGATGCGAGCTTCAGCTGAGGTAAAAATTTTCAGTAAATACCAATTTAAATTTAGGTCTTTTCCTCGTACAAACCTATCATATGGCTTGGAAGACTTGCAGTTAAGCACACAAGTTGCATGGACTACTTTAATTGTGCTTTTATGGTGTTAATTTGTCCTTTTTTGGAGCCTGACGACCTCTGGTTACTATGAACTGTTGCTTTATGGCAAGAGCTGTGTAACGATTCTTCAAAAATGTCTAGTTTTGTGTTCCACAGAATAAATAACAGCATACAGGTTTAGAAAAACAGGTTTAGTATATAATGACGTGATTTTACAACATTTTTACATTTTTTACAATTTCTTTGTCATTTTTGGCTGAACTATTTTTTAAATATTTTTAGATAATTCTGTTTAGGGATATTCTTGTTAAATCTCAGAACTTAAAGCTGATCTGTTGCTTTTTCTTTAAGGAAAATCAAAGGAGAGAAGAGAAGTTCCAGAGCAAGTAGATGAGGATGAGGAGCCATTTGAGGCTCCCACAATGTCTTTTGAATCCTTTCTCACATACGATGCTCCAACCCCAAGTAAAAAAAAGAAAAAGCAGGCCTCACGACCCACTCAGCTTCCTGCCCTTGTTCCTTCTGTCTCTTCTAAGTCTAACAAAGCCAATGGGACCAGCAGTAAACGCTTCAAGCCATCCTCCTCCTCTGTGACCACGCCCACTGTTTCAGAGAAACGCAAGAAGGTGTGGCAGTACTGTTTTTCTTACCAGGCAACGGAACTAAACTGTTATTGTAATGTGTTAATTGCAGTTGACCATTTGTATTATAGCAAGCTGGTAGAAAACGAGCCTTGTGTTGAAGGTTTTTTTAATCCACTCCTTTTTTCCAGATTGTTGATGTGGTTCCCACTCTACCTGATATTCCTTTACCGGCCATTCAGCCTAACTACAGACCCCTGCCCTTCATTGATCTTAATCCACTGTCCCCCCAGAAACGCAAAGGTATTTGTTTTTTTCACTGTTGGCACAGTTTAAGCCCAACTCAGTTTGAACTTTTTTGACATACTGGAAATTAACTTTAGTCAAATTCAGGTTTATTGTCATTTTTACACATTGCAGAGAAATGGACAAAAATAATTGAAATGTTGTAATAGTGCAACATTCAACAAGCAGACATATGACACATAGTGAGCTGTATATGCCTGCCAGTAAATTACAACAGCTATTGAACAGTATTTACTGTAGAGTGTTTACATAGATAGATACATGTTCAAGACTCATTTTAGCACTGAGTTGGTGAATATATTGTATACATAAGAAAAAAGTAGTTTATAATGAATAAAAACTATAAATCAGAATGTTTCCATCTGCATGGACTTGGAATATGCTCCTCAATTGAATTTCTCCTTCAGTCCCTGTGTTATACGATGAAGAAGATGCTGGCTGCATAGGCCGACGGCTTAACTCAAAAATGGTGGTGTACTCTGGCTCAAAGATGGCATACTTACCAAAAATGATGAGTCTGTATGATCAGTGCATTAGAGTCCTCCAGAACAACATTGATTGTAAGTTTTCTACTCTCAAAATATCAGAAGTTTTTTAATGCTTATACAGTATGTCTGCAGAGATGCACCTTTAATAAATAATTTTAATAGCATTATTGTTTAATAATTTCACTTGTTTTATCAGGATTAAATTTAACTGAATGTTGCACAAGTGTATTCCAAATACAATGGTGCTGAACAAATCAGGCATATGAATCAGGTTATGAATCAGCTTTTTTGCTGATGTTACTCATATTCTCTCAGCAATCGATGAAGTGGGTGGAGTGCCATATGAGATTCTGGAACCAGTTCTGGAGAGATGCACTCCTGAGCAGCTTTATCGGATTGAGCAGTGTAATCAGGTATGCGTGTCAACGCGCACAAACACGGCAGCAACACACACGTTGACTTTGACTGTCACGATAGCTATTCATTGTGTAGGTGTTTGTTGATTATAATTGCATATAATGAATTGTGGACCATTAAGCTTATTTCGAAGCAAATTAAGTACTTTCCCCATGAAGAACATTCTACTATAGTAGACAAGTCTGTCATTATATGTGTCTTTTCTCTCAGTATTTTACAGAAGACTCAGATGAACTGTGGATGAGACACTGCCAGCGGGATTTTAAGCACGAAGCTCCTCAGGAGTTTGAGTCTTGGAGGGAACTGTATCTCCGGCTCCATGAGGAACGAGAAGAGCGTCTGCGCAAGCTCACAATGAACATCAGTTCTGCCCATGCAAACAAACCTAAAGGTACACACACATATGGCCGTTTTAATAACCATATTTAGATAATGTGTTACATTGTGTTATGTTTAAAACTGCAAATGTAAATCTAGGCTTTTTGGATTTGTTAATTTCTTCAACCGACACGCTAAAATGGTTAAAATATGGATGAACAGTGCCCAGGAGGATAATTATTTATTTGACTGATATTCTTTATTGGGAAAAGATTGCCTTTGATAACATTTGGTTACACACATTTGTCTCGGTTCCAGCCTTTCCACACATTTTAATTTTGACACAACATTTTTTAACATCCACAGGTTAAAAACAAACTTTTTGTCCAAATAAAAACAAAGTTCTTAGAAGACGAAAGCAATAAGCCTAAGCAAGAAGAGTACTTGTTCAAGTACTTTTTTAGACATACGCGTTATCACAACTCACATTAATCATGTATAAATTATTCGCACTCGACACAAAAAATTAATTTGGTTGAATAGGAGATACTGTACATGCTCAATCCATTCAATCTCCCTGGAGAAGCAAGCAGAAAGTTGTTTTTTTTTTTCTGGAATAAATACATCCTTCAAAACCCCAATGAAATCTTGTGTTTGTGGTGATGAGGATAATTCAGTGTTTGTATGTGTATTATTCACTCTTAACAGGGCGGCAGGTTAAAATGGCATTTGTCAACTCTGTTGCTAAACCGCCACGTGATGTCCGCCGGATACAGGAGAAGTTTGGCACTAAAAACGGATCTCCCAGCACAAGCGCTGCTACTATTGCTCCCTCTCCCAAGTACGTAAATGCTGCGCTAGTCACCTATGGGGCTTTTCCTCTGCACGGTACAGCTCGACTCGACTCGACTCTGCTCGCTTTTTGGGGGTTTTCCACTGTGGATAGTACCTGGTACCTGGTACTTTTTTTAGCACCACCTCGTTTGAGGTTCCAAGCGAGCCGAGCCGATACTAAATGTGATACTAAAAATCACTGATTGATCAGAGAGAATCGTCACTACTAGCGTCACTGGATTTGCGACATGGGACATCAACCCGCTAGTTTTAAAGTTAGCAACAGTGATAGCAGTATCATTTGTTCACGCGACTTTCAAATTGTAAAAAGAAATGGCTGTGCGCAAAACCATGCAGTGGTCAGTAAACGAGGTGCAGACGTTCCTCTCGTTAGCGACGAACGAAATGACGCAAAACGAAAAAGTCTTTCAGGAAGTGTCTCAGCTGTTGGCTGCACGCTGCTCCCACCTGACCTACCAACAGTGTAGGGAAAAGTAAAAAAAAAACTTAAAAGTGACTACAGAACCATCAAGGACCACAACAGCTGGAGTGGTTCAAACAGAAGAAAGTAGAAGTGGTTCGACCAAATGGACGCTATCTATGGCAATAGACCTGGTGAGCAATGGGAGGGAGAGAGCCCTGGACTCAGTGTTGTTGGAGTCCACGATGGAGGATGGTACGTTTTGTTACGTTAACTCTATATTCTGCTTGAAAGCTTCTCTTTATTTAGTTGACCAGCTACTGGAAAGCTTGCTTCTAAAACAACCAGGCCAATGTAACTGTTACACTTGTGTAAAATCACCATGCAGCACAATGAGCTAGTAGCTAACAGCTAGCGGTCGTGTTATTGTGTATGGTCAGTAATGTTTGTGTCACGTTTAAGATGATGTCACGGTAGTAGAGGCGGCGCAACTTTGATGATCAGCCTATAATCCCACCTACGTTGAGGCGGCACTAATCTGCAGTGGAAAAGCAAGCTCAGAAAAGTAAAGTGAGCAGAGTCGAGTTGTCGAACCGTAACGTGCAGTGAAAAAGTGCCACTAGACTACATCTTTAAGTTGAAGATACAAAAAATGGTGGTAAATTCTGATTCCTCATACATAGGATTAGACCAGCATCAAACTACAGCTCCCTTAGCAAGCCCATTGATGTTGGCCAGTCATCTTACAGCAGTCCCGCTGAGTCGTCCTCTCGCACCTCTGCTCCCAACAGTGCTGGTGGCCACAGTGCCAGAGAAAAACCACAGGTCAAAAGTGAGTCAAAGAGGAAATTGTTATGGAAGCAAATATCTTTTACCTACAGCCTTCTCTTCATCTGCCTGATTTTTTGGATGGAAATCGATATATTGTGTATTTATTATAGTCCATTTGTGTTGATAAGATGATAATCACTTCAATATTTTGCCCATACATGAAGTTGAATTGCTTGAAATTGGTTGTATTTTAACAGATTTTACAATTTATACCACTTCTCTTTAATTTTTTTTTCTTTCAGAAATTGCCCCAATGATGGCTAAGACTATCAAAGCATTCAAGAACAGATTCTCCCGGCGGTAAAGGGAAGAAAACAGAAAATGTTTTTGAGGAAATGAGAGAAGAGACTGAGACTGGAGGAGGAAACCTTTTTTTGCTGTAATGCTTCATAGGAAATGTGCAATGCCCTCTCACCTCTTATGTTTTTATGCTTACAGTACTATCAGTACAGCTCACTGGAAGCAATCACAAAAATATCTACATCAGAAACCACCAACACTTAAAGGTACACTCTGTATTTTTTCTGTTTATGCTGTGCTGGCCAAGATGGCAGTCGTCTTAGACTTTTAGTTTTTAACAGATGCCTGCTATTCACAGCTAGCCATGAATTTTTTATCCTGTGAGAGAAAGTGTCCATTAATGGGGAGGTTACTGAGATAAAGTGAGTAGTATTCGATTGGTCATGTGATCTCAACATGAGGCCGACCTTTTTTTAGGCTACTGATATAACTGGATTCTTCATCTCATGTGAGTATACATGATTTAAAACATATTTTTCAAATGTTCTATTAATTTCCTTGTGTAAACCTTTTTTAATGAGGAAAAGATTGCTGAGTGCACCTTCAATTATGTCATAGCATTTCCTTCATTCTCAGATGAACATATTATGAAAACAAGTGGTACACTACATATTACCATGAGACACCAGAATCACTGTTATATGTTTATTTAACTGCTTACTGCTTTAACAATTTCATTGTCATGGAACGGAGTATATGATCATATGGTAGAGTGAGAGGATTAATGAGATGTAAAACGTTCAAGGACTCTTCCACACCATATTTATTTTAAAATCATTGGACCTGGACCTTGCCTTGAATGAAAGATCAAGAAGTCATTTTAATAGATTTTAAGTGTTCTATGGACATTTTTAATAAAAATCCATGTGTTGCTCTCACTATTTTCTTACTTTTTTGTTACATTTATGACTAGTTGCTCATTTGTTTTGTTTCGGATCTATTATGCTATTAAAAAAATACATTCAAAATGCAAAAACATACCTGAATACACCTCTACTAATGTCGTCAATTTCTGAGTTCAAAGTTATTTTGATATTTATCTGGGGCTTAAAGGGATAGGTCACCCAAAAATTAAAATGTTCTTATCATTTACTCACCCTCATGTCATCCCAGATGTGTATGACTTACTTTCTTCAGCAGAACACAAACTTTGACTTTTAGAAGAATATTTCAGCGCTGTAGGTCCTCACAATGCAAGTGAATGGTGATCAGACCTTTGTAGCTCCAAAAGTCACATAAAGGAAACATAAGACTCCAGTGGTTAAATCCATATCTTCAGACGCTATATAATAGGTGTGGGTGAGAAACAGAACAATATATAAAGGGTTAGTTCACCCAAAAATGATAATTCTCTCATCATTTACTCACCCTCATGCCATCCCAGATGTGTATGAATTAGTTTCTTCTGCTGAACACAAATGAAGATTTTTTAGAAGAATTTCTCAGCTCTGTAGGTCCATAGTAATACAAGTGAATGGGTGCCAAAAAGTACTCTATTCAACTCTGGTGGTTGAATCCATATCTTCTTAAGCGATATGATAGGTGTGGGTGAGAAACAGATCAATATTTAAATATTTTTTACTTCACTTTTACTTTCTCCTTCTGTTTTTGGTGATTCACATTCTTTGTGCTTATCGCCCCCTACTGGGCAGGGAGGAGAATTTATGATAATAATAATAAAAAAAGACTTTAATATTGATCTGTTTCTCACCCACACCTATCATATCATGTCTGAACACATTAATTTAACCACTGGAGTCATATGGATTACTTTTATGCTCCCTTTATGTGGATTTTGGAGCTTCAAAATTTTAACACCCATTCACTTGTATTGTTTGGACCCACAGAGCTGAAATAGTCTTCTAAAAATCTTCATTTGTGTTCTGCAGAAGAAAGTCATACTCATCTGGGAGGGTGAGTAAATCATGAGAAAATGTTAATTTTTGGTTGAACTATCCCTTTAAGTCTATTTTACTCTAAATCTCCACTTTAACTTTTCCTTTCAGATGTGAAATCTGATTTTTGCATAATATATAAAATACATCTGATGTCATTTTTTATTTTGTTTTTTTAAATATGTCATTAATGTAAAAACAAAATCTATGTAAATGTATGCATTTTGACAATTTAGTAATAAATAAATAAAATAAATAAATCAAATAACAGAATCCCAGTCAAAAAGAGATATCTGAATCATACTATACCATTTTATGGATTATGTATAGGCCTATATTTTTAATGGAAGCAATGTCATAATAGCAATAAACTATAAATTCAGATTGAATGATTTCATTCAGTTGACCTATAGGTTATGAAGAATAATAAAGATGTTTGAAATGTACATCTAATTCATGAAATTATTAAATAATAACTCCATGAATTATAATAATCATCACATTAAATAATAAAAACACAAGCAACAACATCCCACTGGGGGCCTTCTGCCCCAATTCTGAGGGGGGCATTTTACCCCAGGGTCTAACTTTAACCTTTCACATCCAAATAAAAAAATATTTTTTAAATATGTTACTGTGTCCACAAACACCCCATTAGTAAATAGACATAAAAAATCAGTTAATATCCAACATAAAATAATTTAAACATCACTATTAACCAATGTCAAAAAAATGTGATAATCTAACCTCAAAACTGTTCAGATGGAATAAACCTCACAAATGTTGATGGTCAGATTAAAAGTCAAAATTAATAAGAGCATAACCATTCAATAAATGTGTTGAGATGAGATTGAGTGACATCTATGGTAAAGATGTCACATGCATTATATGTATATACATATAATGCATGTACAATATATGTATATACTGTATATAAATGCTATAAATATTTTGCTGAAATGTATGAAAGAAACATAGACACAAAGATTGTGTGTGGTTTTAATTAGATTTGTAAAATATTTCATTTTGTTTTTTATTTTTATTTACCTCGGTCAACCTTATTTGTCAGTGGCCTTTAATCTGTATTATTCATTTATATCCACTAAATGATTTCTCACTGTCGTGTATACTTTATTATATTAACCGCAGATGAAGCATTACACTTTTATTTACGATAAAGGGAAGCGACCAATCAGACGTTAATACGCCACGAGAAGGCGACTCCAAACTCCATTCCTAATTGGCTCCTCTGTTTTTAATGGTCCAATCACATTCCATGTTCGTATTCACATGTTGTGTACTTCTACCACTTCTACTCTGCTTGTGCCAGTGTACGAGGGGTTTATGTTGTATTTTACCATACGTGACAGAATCCAGTTAATCTGTCGTACATTGCACTGCGTTTAGAGGAGTCGTCTGCAGCTGCGAGTGTTTTGGCACTTTTTTCGGTATTCATTCGTTCAAAGTGCAAGTTCACGCCATGTCTGGACACGGTCACGGCGGCGGACACCGTCACGGTTGCTGTGAATGCGATCACGAGCCCGCTGAGCGAGGAGTGGAATATGAGCTGTACAGACGCATTGATATAGAGAAGCTTCAGTGCTTGAATGAGAGCCGAGACGGAGACGGTAAACTGGTGTTCAAGCCGTGGGATCAACGCACTGACAGGGCGAAGGTACCATTTAAACGAACTTAGCAGTTGCGACATGATGGCATTGCACTTGCTGGAGATTTTTGATGATAGATGCAAGTATGGAATAAAGCCAAACTAAGAATGACTTGCATATTTATGTCTTTTTTTAATTGATAAGTGATCTTACAACAAAAAGGCAATGAGTGTCTTTCGAAACATTGAAGACTGATTGCTCGTCTAGAAATTATATTACATTTTTATGAATGTATGTCTCCAATTTTATTTACAGTTTGTTGAAAGTGATGCTGACGAGGAACTTCTGTTTAATATACCGTAAGTAATGTATATTTATGAATCACATATTTATTGATTGATTTATTACGTAGCAAGCACTAATTTTTGGCTACAGTGATACCCTTTTCAAGTAATTTGCTAATATAATGCATTATTTGTAAATATCATAAATGTAAAGGTTATATCTGCAGGTTTACAGGTAGTGTGAAGCTGAAGGGAATCATTATTTCTGGGGAAGATGATGAGTCACACCCAGCTGAAATTAGACTGTGAGTGTGTTCTCAGTCTTCACTGGAAAATGAGCCTTATTGGAGTGTCACATAATAATAATGCATGTATAATTTACATAAATGAGTGTTGCAAGTAACTTGGTACTTTTTGAGCAGGTACAAGAACATACCCCAGATGTCATTTGATGACACCAGCAGAGAGCCAGAACAAGCGTTTCGTCTAAACAGGGATCCACTGGCTGAACTTGAGTATCCAACCAAGTAAGCAGTTTGGTTTTAAAAATGTAAACATGCACAAAACAGTACATTATTTGCTTTTTTACATCCTGTTGGGCATCTCCACTGACTGTCTACCCCGAACACTTTGAATAGAATTGCCAGATTCTCCAACGTGCAGCACTTATCTGTTCACATATCTCGGAACTTTGGGGCAGAATCCACTCGTGTGTATTACATTGGGCTACGGGGAGAGTTTACAGAGGTCAGTAGTGGGTAAACAAATATTACATAAACAATACATAAATAAAAAATAACTGATTTTACTAACTGGAACCAGGTGCACCATATGCAAATTAGAGGTGGACTGATAATGTATTTTGCACAGACCGATAAAGTGGTGGAAAAGGCCGATAGTTTTTAAAATCAATTTCTAGAGTGTTAAAAAATGTTCTTAGTCTTTCCTTACTATGATGGGTGCAGACATAGACAGTAAAAGTGTCCAAAATGAATAAAATCCCAGATGCAGTTTATTGTGCAACCAAAATGCCAATAATACCCAGAACAAAATGAAGATTTGGTGCATAACGCTGGACTTTTACTATAAACAATTCTGAAATTTACTGCCATGGGAGAAAGGTGCCTCAGGTTGTTACTGGCAGGGTAGTCAGCCTTACAAGCTCCATATGGTTATGATTAGTGTGGGGGCGGGGTTAGTACATCTGCTGCCTGCCAGGAGTAAACAGAGGCACCTTTATACAATGGGTGAAATTCACAGAGGACTCTTATTTTGAAATGCACTTAGCTCAGTTAGGATGCTCTTTATTTAAGTATTTACCTAATTATGCCTATTACAGCATATATACTCACCAGATGAAGGATTTTGTACACCATAATTCACTAGATGACGTATTTTATTATTATTCAAAAGATATGAAGTTGGAGACACGATGTATTTGCTGACGGGGTATGTTTCCATATAATCACATTTTCTTTGCATGCTGTCACTTCAATTTAGAACACATGATTATCTAATTGAAAAAACAAAATATGCTTTGAAGTGAGGATAAAAATGTGGATGAATATTGTCAATGATGAAAGATTTTAATACAGCTAATCCCCACTAGGTGTCAGTGATTTTTTTTATTTCACCTCTAGAGGCCACTGTTATATTGTTGAACCAAGCTGCTCCAACTGTAGAATCCTCCATCTATCATGACACCGGCGACAGAGGAATATAAACTATGCATATAACTGATAGTTCCAAAAAGCAACCACTGGGACCGATTAATCGGTAAAACCGATATATCTGTCTACCTCTAATGCAAATGATATTAAAGGACATATTTTGACAGAAATCTTGGGTCATGTGTAATCATATCTATAAACATTAGTTTCACTCTGGAAAAAAATTATAAAGAAATTGTGAAGAATTTGCATTTTTGCAGTCATTTTCATACAATATCTTGATTTTTTTATTGTTGTTGTCATCTTTCTTTCAGGCTCACAGGCATGAGGTTACAATCTGTAACTATGAGGCAGCAGCCAACCCAGCAGATCACAAAGTGGAGAGCATTACTCCGCAGACACAGTTCATATCATGACAAATTAAGGAGAGAGAATCTCGTGCTTACTGTGTGAAACACTAAAAGTGTGCATGAATTTTGATAACAGTGAGATGTTGAACTAAGAGTCTTTATAGGCTTTTCTTTGATGTGTTAACATGGATTTGACTATTTACGAGGTTTTGGTCATCTGCAATTCTGCTAATGTGCCAATAAACATTAAGATATATGCATTATTTATTAATTAGTTTATGCCTATGTCAAATAAACAAAATTTCCTTGAACTAAGAGAATGCAACAGATGAGCGGTGTAAGAAATCTGTTTTCTATAAAGAAAATAATTGAAGAACGCCATTTAGTGGATATCTTGCGGGTTGGATTTACAACATCTTTATTCATTCTCTTCATATATTTTTGCATTGTAAAAAGGGCGAGTGGCAGTTTCGAATCGCGTCAGTTGCTTCATATGTTTAATTTAGACAATTAAATTTTAATTCAAATGTATGACTTCACACAAGTTGCTTTAACTGAATTTGAGAAACATTTCAAGCCCTCTATTACATAGAAAATAGTTTTTTGTACAGAGTCACACTACAAAAAAAATCACTAACATTGCCAGAGAAAATCAGTCAATGTCATTTACAAAATGTGTGAAATTTTTGTTTACAGAGAGCCCGTCTTTCTTGTGTATAAGGTTTTTGCTCACTATAATTACTAACTGTACAATATGTACTACTACACATTTTAAAATAGCATCTTTTAAATAAAATATCACATCAAATTCGAATCATACAGCCCAATTTTTGTTCAATATAAGTTTCCAAATCTGTCCAAAAGTATCTTGCATAAATTCAAAGGTAAAAAAATAATACTAATAATTCACCAGTGTATGACATGTTCAGTTTAACCATTCTCAAGACATGTTTGGCAGGGTAATCCTGTGTAATGTATTTTTATGATACTTCTTTGACTTCATTATTGATAAAAAAAAAAAAAAACATTTTTTATAGCTGTAATAAATACACGTCAACAGAGAAGTCCCGTTTTCGACAAAAAAAAAAAAAAAAAAAAAGGCTATAAATGAAAAGTTATACAAGGTGTATAATTGATTCAACATTTCCTCGTGAAACATTTCAAGCGCACGCGGTGAACAAACGTGATGACATCACGCGTCTGTTGTCTCCGCCCCTCTCCGGCAGTAGGAGCGGAAGTTCCGTTGTGACCTGGGATAACAAGCGGTGAGTCAATAAATGTGTAGCTATTGGCAGCATTTTATTACTGTTTTTTCTGCTTGAACCCTCAAAATGTAGCCTACCCCCTGATATGGGTGTTATTAATCGTTATGAAGGCACCAGTTTGTCGTCGAGCGACGTAGTAGTGAGATTATGCTCGGGAATAGAGAGATGCAGATAGGTCCATCTAAAACGCTGTTGATTCATTGTGGAAAATAATGCAGGCGAACAAGATTAAGCGATCTTGTCGCTGGATTATTTATGAAATGACCTCGCGTCTTTATTTGTACATTAATCCCGTCTTCGTTTCTGCCTACCTGTTAAATATGATCTGAGCTGCGCCCCGCTCTCTATTGTTTTTCATGCCCAGCCCTTTCTTCCTCTTCTTTTTGAATATATTGTGATCGTGGTATTCATGTGCACGCGAGGAATCTGCATTGGTTTAGGAAGGATCATCGCAATGACGACTTTAAGTCGATCAATGCAGTGACTTATACATTAGTAAGCCGTGCTGTTATCAGAAAATTGATAATGCATCTTGATTAGATGAAGGAGAAAAAAAAAAAGCCTGTTGAAAGACCAACTAAAACCAGCATTAGATGGTTGACTGGTTTTTAGAGGGGTTTTGGTCACTTTTTAACTGTTGAGGCTGGTAGACCAGCTAAGACCAGCCAGCTTGGGTTGGTTTTAGCTGATTTTTAATATTTTTTTTCCAACAGGGAATTTATGTTTGTAGTAAATTGGTGTAATCATTTTCGTGTGGCTCCATATTTTCCAATTCATATTTTCTGTCTTTTAATAGAGGTACTAAAGAGGTCATTGGGGCAGGTGATTTGATCAAATTATTAGATGATATGTAGCCAGTCCAGGAAAGCAGAGTGACCCACTAAAGTGATAAGGGGAATACCAGTCCTGTGGAGATTATTGAAGTCGTTGAGATTTAGGGCTGAACTTATAATATGGTTACACAAGCCACTCACAGACAAATCAAACCATTACATTGGAGTGTATTTGCCTCCTGCAGCTGACAGAATTCAATTTCTCAACGCTGTCATGTGGTTCCAGGAAAACAGGGACCCGTGGTTTTCATTTAAGCTTCATTAGAAAAGAGTTTTCTTGGCACTTGCGTTAAGTAGACATCTGCAAGTACAAACTTCTGATCTGCACAGCCACCAGTAGAATTTAGCTTCTCTCAGTATGATGAACTAAAGCTTCAGTGCTTATTTAGCAAGCTAAATCCCTCTTTAATTTCACCTTTCTCATTTCCCGTACACATTTACTGTAGATTCTCTGCAGGTGGAATAGGGCATTTATAGATTTAGACATGCTTGAATCACTTTGCTAGTTGAAATCTGAACGGCACTGGTGATTAAATCAACTTTTGTTAATCATTCTGCAGCCTGCTGACAATTTCTCTTTCAATCGCTGGTTTGTATCTTTAAGAACCATTTATCTAATGCATATTGCCTGGGCCTATGTATTTTGTCACTGCATTTCGCACATAATCATGTTGTACTGATCTGTTTTAAACTATTTGTTTTTGTATTATTATAAAAGCACTCCTCACATTGTATGTGTGGCAACAACATGTCTGTACCTCTGCTCGCCGAAGCCGTGACTCTGTCTGGGACGGAAAAGGAGACAGCTGTGGTGAGACACCAGTCAAATCATTAACTAATGTGAAATATGCCATCAGTAATTTAAAGTTTCCTTAAAGAGATAGTTTACCCCATGTCGTTTCAACCTGTATGACTTTCTTCTGTGGAGATGTTCAGCAGAATGACACCCTCAGTCACCATTCATTATATGGAAAAATGCAATGAAAGTGAACGGTGACTGAGACTAGCATACTGCCTAACATCTGTTTTTTTGTTCCACATGAGAAAGTCATACAAGTTTGAAACAACAAGAGTGTGAGAAAAAGAAGTTGACAGAATTTGTATTTATTATCATTTAAATACTATTATTAATGCACTAATTTCTAACCCTTTAATAGATTTTCCTACCACTTTTTTCTCATTGTAGTCTGACACTAGTCTGTTAATCTTCCTGTCCATTGGACACACTTTAACGGTTTTCTGTTTGGTCTTCTTAGTCTTAATCTTCAAATACCTTCCTGTATCTTTGATGGAAGAAAAGAAGGAATACATTTACAGACAGCTTAGGTTTAGAAATGCTAACTTCATATAAAAAAAAACCCCAGCATCAGTCAGCATTAAACCAAAAAAATTACCCATTTCCTGAATTACACCATTCTTTTTTGACCTGTTTTGTACACAAGAAACCAAGCCCCTTATGTAGTTGAGGGCTTTGCCGAGATAATAGTTTCACGTCACTCTCTGTAAACTTTGCAGGTGATCTTCCTTCATGGCTTAGGTGACTCAGGGTAAGTTCAGTTTACCTGCCTGTTGATGAATCATTTAATGTACTGCAACCTGTCATGTAAATAACCCTGTCGTGTCACTTATTTACCCAGACATGGCTGGGCCGATGCCATGATGTCTATTCGACTGCCGTATGTCAAATACATCTGCCCACACGCGTAAGTGACAGCTGATGAATTGCTTATTATATTCATATTTCATTCTTTGTTTTGTTTTAATTTTAACATAGACCAGGGGTTCTCAAACTTTTCAGACCAAGTACCAGGTCTGATCAAATCAGAGCATCCAAGTACTACCTAGGTATCACCGTAACCGCAGCTACGTTGGGCTGTAATCATTATACTAACAAACATATAGATTAAAATTGTTAGCACAAATTAAACAACATATTTTTTATATCAGATTTGAATTTTTAAATATTTTAAATTCCAGGAGTCATGTGGCATACCACCTGGAGGCATACCACATACCACTGTTGGTACACGTACAACGTTTTGAGAACCACTGACATAGAATGTCATGACATGTTTTTAGGTTCTTCTGACTTTTAGTTTTTCACATTTTAGACTGTACTTTCTTTCTTTAGACCCAGAATCCCTGTCACACTCAACATGAAGATGACCATGCCCTCATGGTAAGTTGCCTCTGCTGTGGATAACATTCGGAATTTTTAATTCTAGTACATTAACCCAGTGGTGTAGCCAAGGGTGGGCTAGGCCCACCAAGAATATTAAGAGATTATTCTTTGACTTCAAATTCATATTTATAAATTAGTTTAAAAATGCATTAATTCTGATTTCTGAAAGTGTGAAATAACTTTTTGAATGCGCCACTTCACTGTTATTAAGGAAAATTTGGTAAAAGATTTTGGGTGAAAACTTGGCCCATCCATTTTTATTGAGACCCAACCAAAAGTAATTTCCTGGCTACACCCTTGCATTAACCTAATGGTACATCTAACCTAAAGGGGTTGGGGCCCCTTTAATTCCTGTATAACTCTTGCTATTTTTCAATTTTTTTTCAGGTTTGACCTTATGGGTTTAAGCCCTGAATCACCAGAGGATGAAGCCGGGATTAAGAGAGCAGCAGAGAACAGTGAGCAAAAAGTTTTTCTTTTTTTTTTTTGGAAACACATGCACATTGAAGCTGTTTCCTGGATGCAGCATGAGCCTTGACCAGACTAACAGGGATTTTCTTCATAAGTGCATAAATGATGCTATCCATTTAGGTTTGGACTGTGTCAGCAAATTTGAAACCACATAAAGAAGCGTGTTTCTGTAACACTATACTGCTAAATAATGAAATTTGATTACATGGCACTTTGTTACATAGACTGTTCATTCTCTTCAACAGTAAAGTCCATCATTGATCATGAAGTAAAGAATGGGATACCATCCAATCGTATTATTCTTGGTGGTTTCTCTCAGGTAAGTGATCCACTCTGGGGGTTGAATTCACTGAACACTTGCGCCACTTTTGGCACGCAGCATCTCGGGTTAAAAACCTGTGTCTTTATAGGGGGCCTGGGTAGCTCAGCGAGTAAAGACGCTGACTACCACCCCTGGAGTCGCGAGTTCAAATCCAGGGCGTGCTGAGTGACTCCAGCCAGGTCTTTTAAGCAACCAAATTGGCCCGGTTGCTAGGGAGGGTAGAGTCACATTGGGTAACCTCCTCGTGGTCGCTATAATGTGGTTCTCGCTCTCAGTAGGGCGTGTGGTGAGTTGTGCATGGATGCCGCGGAGAATAGCGTGAAGCCTCCAAGCGCGCTATGTCTCCGGGGTAACGCGCTCAACAAGCCGCATGATAAGATGCGTGGATTGACGGTCACAGACACGGAGGCAACTGAGATTCGTCCTCCACCACCCAGATTGAGGCGAGTCATTGGGAATTGGGCATTCCAAATTGGGGAGAAAATGGGAGAAAAAAAAAAACCCTGCGTCTTTTAACGAACCACCTGCAATTATAACCATGTATATATTTATATGCGCAGTGTAGTCTTGTATACTATTGTGCATTAAAAATAATGATTCAGATGTCTGGATCACAGTGGTGGAGCGGTGCTGTACAGTCCGAGGAAAGTGTAATAAATTGCGGTTGTCTACTGCATTCCTCACACAAGCTAGCACTCAGAACTGACCTGCAAGATCGGGAATTGTGCTGAATGCGAATTGTGTTCAGCACTGTATTTTGGGCATGTTTGTGCCGTTAACTGATTTGCATAATTTCTTTAGTAAGTGAGGTTCTAAAACAACGCAGAGAGCGCATTCAAATAAACCACACTATCAGCAGGCGTAATTCAAAGTGAATTACCCCTGAATGTTTGTACTTTCAATTGAGATTGCTGACATGAAGATGTGTTGCAATTCCTGTGTAGTTCCTAGTTACATTAATTTGATACCTGTTATAGGAGGAGATTATATAAGAAGGAAATGTGTTTCTTTTTGATTGATCTTCAGGGTGGAGCTCTCTCTCTCTACACTGCTTTGACCTGTCAACAGCAGTTAGCGGGTGTTGTTGGGCTTAGCTGTTGGCTTCCACTTCACAAAACCTTCCCACAGGTACAAGACATTGGACTAAACGAGTTTATGTGAGAAAGTGACAGAAACATGCTGATTACTGCATCCGCTGTCATTGTATATTCTTCATCAGGGGCCAGTTGAACTGTTTTTACAACCACGAATTTGAACTATATCATAATTAATGCATGGACAGATCTTTTCAGAGATTAGCGATTCATCTCTGCTTCATACCTAGTGCTCTCCAGGTTTAGTGGAGTAGGAATGTCTCAGAGTGTATACCTTGAGAACTGCAATTTTTGCCTACAGATCAGGCAGGCAGCAGTCCCGTTAAGAGGCCAGAGACATGACGAGCTGACTTAGATGTTATTAACGGAATAGTTCACCCAAAAATGAAAATGCTTTTTTTCAAGTACCTCATGTCATCAAACTCAGATGACTTCCTCCTTCAGCGAAGCACAAAAAAATAAATTTTTAAGAATATCTCAGCAGTTTGTGTCCGTACAAAACAAGTAAATGGGGTCCAAAACTCCAAAAAGCACATAAAGACAGCATGAAAGTAATCCATACGATTCAAATTGTGTATTTCATGTCTTCTGAAGCGATACGATAGCTTTGAATGAGAAACAGACCAAAAATTCAGTCTTTATTCACTAAAATGTTCTGTTCCACTTAGCTCTTCTATGCTTTCTTATTCCGCCCAGCTCTCTGTTTACAATAAGCTTTTATTGGATCACACATGCGTCAGTTCTCACGTGGACATGCACATGCGGCAAATGCAAGGAGGTGTTATGCTGCCTTTATGTCCTTTTTGGAGCTTAAAAGTTTTGAACCCCATTGACTTGTACTATATGGACAAAAACAACTGAGATGTTCTTCAAAATATCTTATTTTTTGTGCTATTGAAGAAAGAAAGTCATACGAGTTTGGTCTGGCATGAGGGTGAGTAAATGATGAGAGAATTAACTTGAACTATTGGGTGAACTATTCCTTTAAATATAAAGACAAAAAACACATAGCAATCAATTCACATGTGATATTTGTAAATTAAGTCATTTCAATTGACCCTTCGCCAAGTCCCACCTTAAAAGCGCTTCTGACCAATCCTGTCTTAGCAACTGTTGCCCTGCCACCATTACTCTGACACGCGTTTGCTATTTTCCAGTGACAACCTATGGAAGTCATGTGTATTTGAGTACTTTTAAGCAGGATTTTATCAAAATAATCTAAAAAATGTTAAACGCGTTTTTGTCGGGTTATTTGTAATAGTGACACGAGTTACCCAGAGAGGATACACGCAGTGTTTTCTTTCTTTTTTTAAATAACCTTTAAAAAAAATCTGGAGAAGAGCATGTTACGGATTAAACTGTGTCAGCCCTCATTCCCAAATGAACATTTAACATCTGCAACACCTCCTACATTTGCTTCAAGGTAAATTAAATCTAATAATTGAATGTTTATTCATTTATGTATTGATTCAAGTCATAATAAAAATGAGTGTGTTATGAGATGTTATAAACAGCTCTGTACACATACACTAATGTTATTAGATGTGTAATTGCTATTAAATGAAGTTTTTCTCTTTTCAAGTGACTAATAATCGTTTGCCTGGATTTTGATTCACAGTCTCCACTGTTTTATTTAAAATTTTATTCCCTTTTCTCCCAATTTGGAATGCCCAATTCCCACTACTTAGTAGGTCCTCGTGGTGGTGCTGTTACCTCAGTCCGGATGGAGGAGGACAAGTCTCAGTTGCCTCTGAGACAGTCAATCCGTGCATCTTATCACGTGGCTCGATGTGCATGACACCGCGGAGACTCACAGCATGTAGAGGCTCATGCTACTATCGACTATCCACGCACAACTTAGCACTCGCCCCATTGAGAGCGAGAACCACTAATTGTGACCACGAGGAGGTTACCCCATGTGACGCTACCCTCCCTAGCAACAGGGCCAATTTGGTTGCTTAGGAGACCTGGCTGGAGTCACTCAGCACACCCTGGATTCTAACTCGCGACTCCAGGGTTAATAGTCAGCGTCAATACTCGCTGAGCTACCAGGCCCCTGTCTCCACTGTTTTTAATCAAATTACTGTGCCATTTAACAATTTCTCTGACAGAAAAACTACAGATATATATATATGCACATCACAATGTCACTCTTCATACCAGCCCATGTAAATACTATCCATTCCGTTTATGAGAATATTTTGCCCAAAACCGCGTCCTTCACGGCAATCTTCCATTCATTCCAATGGGGAGTTCTGCAGAGCTTGTCAGAGCGAGCAGCCGTAACCAAGAGGGGTGGAGCTTAGCCAAGGGTCAACTGAGTTACATGAGCAAAATCAAGAGGTTGTAACCAAATGTTAATGAGGAATACAAGCATGCAGTCTTGTTTGTTGTTTCCATTCATGTTTAAGACCTGTAAGGGGCCTTTCACACCAAACACATTTTTGCGGCCATCTGTGCTGCTTTTTATGTGTGTTGTTTTTCTATGTAAACATGCTAGATCGACCTTGAGCGTAGCGCTGTGTCCTACTGTTTTTTTCCCCCCAGTGTCTCGCGTACTATGCGTAGGAGCGTCATAATTGTTAGATGCCGTGTCAAGTTAAAGAGTTTCAACTTTTAAGAACGCGTCTCGTGACACCTGCATTCTGTTCTGTTCATGCTGCTGCTTCTAGCGTTTTTTTAAACACTTTTAGTCTGAACAGTCCCTAATAAGTCAATTGGAAAAAAATAGGCTACTGTTTAACAATCATTTAAGAGAAGTACAGCATAACATTAAAGGCCAAACCAAAATGCACAAAGTGAAATTTGATTTGCAGGCTGGATTTAAGGATAAACTGTAACCACTGTTTCAGTACGTAACCATTCTTTTTTGGATCCATTAGGCTGCAAGTGTGAGTGGAAATAAGGGTACTCCCATCCTGCAGTGTCACGGAGAAATGGATCCCATGATCCCGGTGCAGTTTGGGGCAATGACAGCAGAGAAGCTCAAGACCATTGTCTTTCCAGAGAACATCACCTTCTGCACCTATCCAGGTCTCATGCATAGCTCCTGTCCTCAGGTTAGTCTCTTATTTTTCCTATGTCTTTATTTGAATATCTGATGAGCATTTATTATGCATGTATTACAAGTCCTTCACTGTATATTACTAAATATTGCTGAGAACTTGATGCTATATTTAGTTGGAAGCAAAATCCTGCTTAGTTCTTATGATTGCATAAGTTGAATGTTTAAGCCAATTCATAATTGTACGTATTAGCCTACAGATCTTGCTAATTTAATCTATTAAACTATTTTATTCCATGTGTTCGTTCATATTACTTCTATACCTAACACAAATGCTTCTCTGTGATTAACTTTACAGGAGATGTCTGCTGTGAAGGATTTCATTGAAAAGCAGTTGCCCCGAATCTGACCTCATTTTAACTCACTGTGACCCTTAGACACTGACCTCTCACCTCTGGCCTGCCATTCTCCCAAAAGAAACAGCCATGGTCCCCTACAACACAAAAATACACACATGCACATACACATAAATATATACAGTCATGCATGAACATTCAGTTGTAAATACTATGAACATGCAACACCTGCATACAGTGTCATCTCACACCTTTGTTTGTAATTTCATACATCAATGGACATTCATTAAAACTTAGAAGTGTTAGAATTACATGACAATTTGGTCATTGAACATCTAACATACAATAATATTCCACCAAACTCTTAGGGTCTTTTCTTCAAGGGAGACTTGCTGACTTTTATTATACATTCCTAAAAACATTAAAGGGATAGTTCACTCTAAAATGAAAATTCTGTCAGCATTTACACACCCACATGTTGTTGCAAATTCACATGACTTTGTTCCGTTGAACACAAAGAGAGATGTTTATCAGAATGTTTGCGTCAGTCACCATTTACTTTCATTGAATGGGAAAAAAAAGATGAAAGTGAATGGTGACTGAGGCTATTTTTCTGCCTTACATCTTTTATTTTCCACAATAGTCATAAAGGTTTGGAACAACAATAGGTTGAGTAAATAATGACAGATTTTTTACAATAATTTTTTTAATTGAACTATTCTTTTAAATCCTCTCTCTCTTTCTCTGTCTCTCAGTAAGCAAGGCAGTATGGGTAACATTGCATTAGACAGCTCCATTACACAGAACTCTGGAGAGTTCAGCTGCTTCAAGTCTGTGGTGTTGGAGGAAGTTAGTCAGAGCTGGTGCCGTTTGGAGTGACACACGTCACAGTGCTCTGTACGCTTGTCCCACAGTGTATGCCCACGGTGGGGATTCATCGGGATGCTGCATTTCCTACTTGTGCTGAAATATCTTCTTTTTTTTAAACTAGAATAATGAGAAAAGCAAGCGAAAACCGCACAAAGAAACTAAGCAAATTAATCTTTCAAATCTTCCAGTATGTTTTGTTCTTCTAAAACAGTTGATGAATTAACATCCAGAATAAGAATATAAAATTGTAGTTGGTAGAATTTTTTATTTGTGCCATATTTATGAAATCTTGTGCAAAGTTCTTTGTGTCTGTGTATGAATTTTATTAAGTCTGAGAGTTTATGGCTTTGTAACATGCAAGTACTTATTTTAGGGTAAGCAGCATTGATAACACTTTACAATAAGGTTCCATTCATTAACATTAGTTAATGCATTAGGTATAATGAACAAAGTATTTTTTACAGCATTCATTAATATTTGGTAATGTTTGGTAATAAAAATACAATTGTTCATTCTTTGTTAGTTAGTGCTAGTTCGTAGTGCATTAGCTAATGTTAACATATACAACTTTTGGTTTTAAAAATGTATTGCTATATGTTGACATTAACAACCAAGATTAATAAATGCTGTAGAAGTATTGTTCATAGTTCATGTTAACTAACATTTTTAACTAATGGAACCTTATTGTAAAGTGTTATTGCAGCATTATAAGTTGGCTTTAGATAATTGTAAAATAATGCTATGTGCTTGACATCACTTATTTGTAATAATCAAAGTGCATCACTCCAGACGGTGCCAGTAATAACTTGCTGTTGCTTTAAATAGAATCCCAAATCCTCCCTAATTCCCTGTTCACTTCATAGCTACATCATCCTCCATCCATATTACCATACACTTTCAAGTGTTCTGGGGTCTCAGATTGCAAATGTATATACATTTCAGGTTCCATATTATTACATAAAAGTATTGTTTACTGACATGACCTATAACAACAAATGGAATGGTACGGTTATACAGCAGTGCTAGTGGAAGAGGTGGTGGATTGAGCCTGCTGATATTAAAGAAGCATAAAGTAACCTTGATTAGCTATTGAAATTGAAAAACAAGTTTGCAAAAAATGGATGCTATGGTCTCTCTCACAGTTTGCTTGTCTACATTTGAAAATGTAGACACATAAAATGGTTTGTGTGATAACTAAACCAGTTGTTTGCAAAGTAGTGAATGTTGCTTTTTTTTAATCTAACTAGTTGTTCTTCAGTATATTGGTTTAGTGTTACTTTATCTTTTTAACACTGTTAGTGAGTCCATTTGACTGACTTCCATATTTTCTTAAGCTATGACCCCTCTTTTCTAGTTGGTATTATTCTTTATAATCAGTTAGCACAATTTTTAGCTTTGGACAGGTTTCCTACATGCCCTATGGCTTGAATGTTTATTGTATTAATCATGGGCATGCCAGGCACAAGTCAGTCAAAAAGAAACTGGCAGTTTCTTTGGGTTTTGCAGTGAACTTATCAGTCTGTTTATGTCTACCTGAGTTGTATTTTGTTGTTGGTTTTTTGTTTTATTATTTGTGCTCATTTAAATAAAACCAGTTATGTTCTGTTGTTGTCTTTATATTTGATAAAGTGTACTGAGGGACAATTGGTTCTTCAGCAATTTTCCCGAAATACATGTATGTGAAATAAATGATGCAAATTACAGCAGTGCTGTCTTGCCAATTTTTGTTCGCTCTCTGAAATGTGTCATTTTAATCATTTACATTAGGTGTCACAAAAAATGCCTTCTTAGATAGGTTCAGAATCAGATAGGTCAATGTAAGAACTGCTATTTAACCCCAAAAAGGTAGTTGTATCCTGGGGAATGGAGCACCGAGCAAGTGGGCCATATTTGTGTGAAAATGGTTGAAAAGGGGGTCCCAGCAAATACTAAGATCGTGTGACTTTGTATAAGAAATCTGGCATCAACTCACAATCTTTATCTAAATGTGACATGGTAGCATTTCGTGAGAAAACCGCGGTAAATGTTGATATATTTTACATAACTATATTTCGAGAGACATTCTCTGTTTAAAATGATTTTTATTATGTTTATGTTAGAAATGTATTAATTCAATATTTATATTTTTCATAATCTGACAGAATGTCTGTATCTCAGGGAATACATTGCTCTTTTTGGGATAGCTTATAAAAAAAGAGTTCAGTATATGCATAAATAACTACCTTCAATTGTTAAGTTTTAAGTAGTTGTGCAATTTTTATTTTTAAAATGGATTTTCATAGTTTAAATATTGAAAGTATGGGTCTGGGACAAGGCTAAAACTATAAAAATCTCTAGGCACCATAAATAGGCATATGAAAATGACCAAAAATCAGTCAGTTTTAATGTGACCCTCATATTGGCCTAACAAATAGTAAAAAAAAAACAACAACAAAAAAACAATAGTAAAATCAACTCCTGAGACATGACATTCTAAAAGTTACTTCGAGATAAATGAAGAAAGATTTAATGGCGCGCGAAAGGTCATGGCATGTAAATTATCATTTGGATTCTTTATACAATGTCCCATTAGATGGCGCAAATACACCAATAATGTTGAATGTGTTGTTTTAAATGACATTCGCCCAGCTGTAGTTGAACGGCACTGTGTGTTTCATCCTGCTCGGTAAGTGGCGGTAACGCGCTCGTGAACTCGGTCTTTGGGCAGCCGTTACCACGGCGAAGAAACAGTCGATTATTGTCCTATGAAATGAGAGCATGACCAGCAAACGCAGCCACGAGCACCACCCCTGTGATTGTTCAGTTCTTTATCTTTTCTCGGCACATAATCTCTGACATGATCGAAAGTCTGCTTCCTGATGTTAATGTCGATATAACCTGTTGACAAGCCGCGTGCTCGGGTCATTTGATGTCTCTTCGCGTCCGAATCAGCGATGAGGTACGTGTGTGCTTGTTTGTGGTTGTGTTGAGCGCTCATGTCAACACGCATTGGTGCCGAAATCTTCGCTTTATTCAGCTTTACATGATTAGGAGTGTTAGAAATTAAAGCTCTGCTTGTTTGCAGGTTTGTTTGTAGATGCCTGAAAATATGGCAGTCATCATCAGCAGACATTGATGAATATTGGTGTTGCTCAGCTTTGTAAATGCATTCTTGAACATTTGCAATCATCAGAGCTTTTGTTTATTGTGATAGACAGTTTTTGCTAGGTCATGTACTTTGATCGTTGTGCCCTGGATATGCGACCTCTGTAACATGCATATTCACGATGTTGGCTTTGTTTTCACGTGACAACCAGGATGTCCACTCCTATCCGTGATGTTTATAGAAAGGTAAATTGTAGCCAATGCACAATGAGAAATTTCTCATACATAAAGAACAAACATCACCACTGTTGAAGACAAAAACAAATAAGCAATTCATAGAGCAAATATGCAGACACAATGCATCATTTCTTTTCTTTCTTTCTTTATCACAATGAACAGTGTTGGCTAGATTACTTCTGAAATGTGATTTGGTAATGACATCTGGTACTGATTACAAATGAACAACTAAAATTGGAATATGTAATGTAATCTTTTAGATTACAGTTTTTAGGTATTGTAATCTGGATGACATATGGAGTACTTTTGTATTACTTCTCTCATGTTTTAATAAAAAAATAAAATAAAAATAATTTTAAACTTTACTTAAAGGTTCACCCAAAAATGAAAATTCTCATAATTTACTCACACTCATGCCATTCCAGATGTGTATGACTTACTTTCTTCAGCATCAAAATTTTGGCACCCATTCACTTGCATTGTATGGACCAAAAGAGCTGAGAAATTCTTCTAAAAATCTTCATTTGTGTTCTGCAGAAAAAGAAAGTCATTCACATCTGGGATGGCATGAGGGTGAGTAAATGATGAGAGAATTTTCATTTTTGGGTGAACTAACCATTAAGCACCAATTTACACTTTCCATTAAATTAATAGTTAACCCAAAAATTAAAATTATTTCATAATTTACTCGCCCTTAAACTGTTTAAAACTCGAATGTGTTTTTTAATTTTTGATGGAGATGGATTTGATGTTTATATCTTTACAATGCAAGTCAATGGGTTCCAACACTTTCAAGCTCCAAAAAACATAAAGGCAGCATAAAGTTAATTAATTAATCTTAAGTGGTTTAATCCTCTGCAGCGATACTATAAATCTTGACATGTGCAGTCTCCTTAGCGATCATGATTTAAAGCTCGATTGCACATCCTCACTTTTGACGCGTGCGTAGAGCGCATTTGTTTTGACTCATCAATTCGGACATGTGCTGCATACATAGTCTCACAGTGATGGTTATTTTAACAGTTGCTAGCAATGCGAAATTTGTCCCTGTGTAGACTTAGGATGTATTGTTTACCTACATCTTTTGTAGTGTTAAGTGTCAGGTACGCCATGCTTTTCCTGTCGGCCATGCTAATGGCGTCCAGTTTATTTTACTGTCCTACAGACAGCAGTTGAGGATCATCTTTTAGCACAAAGCCTGCTTTGTTTGAAAGTAGAACATGCCTGTAAAAATGAATGCAAATGGAGTTGTTCCTTTAATGGACGCTCAGTATGTCTGATGATTGAGCTGCAGTGTGGGGGGAAGCTTGTGGATTGACATTTTTCCCTCCCTTTGTGTGCCTGCCAATTGCTGCTCTTAATTCTTCTGTGTGTTTTGCATTCTCAGACATCCCACCTGAAAATGTGAGCCACTCAACCACAATCAGTTCCACAAGCCCCAAAAGCATTTGTTCTGTTCTGTTTAGAGTCATGAAATGTGTTTTGTTTCTGATGTAACTCCACAGCCAGTTGTTTTGAATGTGGTAAGATGTGAAGTGATGTGGAAAAGAACAACAGCCCAGACATAATGACCTAAAAAAACAGGTCAAACACCAAGTTCTGACTCGCACGGCATTCCCCAGATTGACCAGTGCACCTGCTGCCACTATTTCCTCTCTCACAGCCTTCTCAAGTGAATTTATTAGAGCATAACATTATTTATGCCAGTTTATTTATTTATTTATTTTTTGCTGATGAAACATTGTGTACCCCTTAGGTTAAGCAATAAAGCGATAGCAGTTGCTTTTTTTTGCTAGTTGAGAGACAAAAAGTTCAACTAATGCAAATAGTTAAGAAAAAGTGAAAAGTGTAAGATCAGATAAGGATCCCTGAGCAGGATCATTATTTGCACAATTTGGACATATGCAAAGTAGTGTGTGTTGTAAAGCATTTTTTATGCTATGTTAGGGATTTCCAAGTGAGGTTGTGTTATATGAGCTGTATAAAAGCTTGTCTCTTATTCCACAGGAGCTTGCGAGTTATATTGAGTCAGCCTTTGCAGATGAAGGTAATGGACTAGTAGTGGGCGTTGAGATTATGTACACATTTGGAGCAAAACCTGATAGCTCATAGTGTCTAGCTAATTTTTAAAGGGATAGCTGACCTAAAATTGAAAAAGGTGCTGTATCAAAATTAAGGCTTTTACGTAAATTGATTTTACGTTCCCTTGGGAGTTGCCAACATTAGGAATAACTGATTCAATCCACAGACTGTGAACATCTTGATGTGTTTACATTGCAGGACTTGCAGTATGCGGCTGGTCCGCGCTCACACTGGCTGAGCACTGAATAGTGAATGTGGGCCGCCCTGCGGCTCGTCCTACAGCTCCCGCCATGGGCAATACAGCCACCAAGTTCCGCAAAGCACTTATCAGTGGAGACGAAGGCCTGGCTTGGCAGCTCTATGAGAGTAACCCTCAATTTAAAGAATCCCTGGACCCCAATGCTTCTTATGGGGAGCCCTATCAACACAACACAGCCCTGCACTTCGCCTCATGCCATGCCATGACACGCCTCATCAGGTAAAATCCTGGGGATTAATAGTCAACAAAATGCAAGCATTAGGCTACGCCATGTCTTAACGAGGTACAACGATATGTTCACTGCATCAAATAATATGTCCGTCGACTCTGAAAGCAGAAATGCTGTGTTACGGGATGCAATCACATCCAATCTGGAGATAATTGACGTTTAATATACACGTGGAGACGGATTTTGGACCAGTGTGATTTTAACTAATGTAATGGTCGGGACAAAAACACAACTTTTTTCCCCCCTGAACAAAGCCTGCTTTTATAAATTAACTTATCCATTAAGGGGAAATATTTGCCCCCTGGTTTTGGGGCATTTTTATACCTTTAAAGGAATAGTTCACCTATTTACTCACCCTCATGCCATTCCAAATAAAACTGACTTTATTTTGAAAACACAAATGAAGATTTTTAGAAGAATATCTCAGCTCTGTGGGTCCATACATTGCAAGTGAATGGTGAACAAAAGTTTGAAGCTCCAAAAAGCACAAAGGCTGCATAAAGGTAATCCATAAGACTCCAGTGGTTTAATCCAAGTGTTCTGAAGCACACGCACGCAAAACACCACACACACTGGTGCTTGATTTTCAGGCAGTGTGTGTTTAGTGTGTGAATAGCTGTGAACAATCAAATCTCCTTCTCCGGTGCAGCTCGGAGATTTAAGTTTGCGAGTCGCGACATGAGTATTGCAGCATTATTTGGAAGCTTGATATAACTAACCCGTCAAAAAAAGGAAGAACTGTCAAAATAAAAATCACGCTAAAATGAAAGCTCTATTCAACTGGATGCGTGAAATTGAAGACAAAATTATAACTACTGTATAAAATGTAATATTCAAAAAGTAGCAATAATACTAAACATAACATTAGTATAATATTAAATGGTTGTATTATTGTTATTATTAGTTTTATTATCTGTAAGCAATATCACAAAAGCAAGTGTACTGAATATCAGCATTGTGATTCAGCCATAGCAGCCTTGCCTTAGGTAATCAGATTTTTTTTCCATTAATGTTTTCATTAATACTGTCAAGCTCTGTTGTGCAGCATTTTATTTTACCAAAAATATATAAATATTTTCATTTGATTAAAGCTGTATGTATTGATTTGATTAAACACCATTTAATTAAAAAATGTAACATGGAATCCAGAAAAAATTAAAACTGAAAATGCTGAATTTGTATCTGTAAGACTTTATGCAGTTATTTTAATCAAGTCATTTTCTGTGTAATTTCATATAAATCTGAGGCTATTTATTTGTTGCCTAAGTATCGATTTAGTATCGATACCGAGGTACCAGGGCTGGTATCGTACCGAAGCCAAAAATTTGGTATCAGAGCAACCCTTATCCTTGGCAATCATGATTTCAAGCTCGATTACACTTTCTAGCGCTATCTAATGCTCTGTGCATGCGTCAAGTACTAGGAAGTGTAATCGGGCTTAAAATCATGATCGTGCCTAGAGACTGCAATGGCAAGACATACAGTGAAAAAACATTTTGGTCTGTTCCCGTCCAAAACTGATCGGAGCGCTTCTGAAAATACGGATTTAACCACAAGTCATATGGATTAAGTTTGTGCTGCCTTTATGTGCTTTTTGGAGCTTCAGTGTTTTGGACAACATTCACTTGTATTGTACGAATGAACACAGCTAAGATAGTCTTTTAAAAATCTTTGTGTTTCACAGAAGAAAGAGTCATACACATCTGGGATGGCATGAGGGTGAGTAAAAGATGAGAGAATTTTCATTTTTGGGTGAACTATTCCTTAAAAGGGCACTTAAAAAAAAAAAAAAAAAATATATATATATATATATATATATATATGTGTGTGTGTGTGTGTGTCATTTTATTATAGCAAAAACTTAAATGTAATCAATTAACAAATTCTCAATATTAATTACAAGATTGACAATTCATTACCTCTTACCCATAAATTCAGTCAACATAAACATCTATACGTATGCCATAGAATTAACTATGGGCACTATTTGCCCTCATATTTTAAATTTTGGGGACATTTTTGTCACTTTCAGTGGCATTTTTGCCCTTAGACCCCCCCTTAATTTATGTTGTCATCTCTCAGCTTTTACATGGAAGAAAGCTTTTATTGCTTGTTTTTTTTTTTATTGCACCGCATCTGGTTAGGACTTGGTGTTGCCGTCCAAGTGCAAATTGTAGCTGAATTAATTACTAACTTGGCAGAATGAGTATGACACGATGTTGAAGCAAATGTATAACATTTAGATTGGAAGGAATCTTCCAAATTTATGGCAAATTAATGCCAACACTTTCAACATCAATATATGTAGCCTGACAAGAGAGCTAAGGATGTTATGGGCTGAATGCATCTTTGCGCTAAAAAAAGCTAGATGCAGCGCCACGAACATAACAAAACGCAGCTGTCTCGAGACGTGTTTTTTAAAGGTTGACGCCGCACTCCTGCACGAGACACTGAAAAGATATCGTGGTGCAGTATTCAAAATGTCCAGTCAAAACGTTGGTGCATGTTTGCATAGGAAATCAATAGAAAAACAGAGTGAACAAATTCAAATATTTTTTCATTGTCAAAGGCCCTTTAGAATACTTGTATTCATTTCATGAGAAAACCCAGCAGTATGTCGGTATGTTTATAAGGTTGTTTGTAAGGTAATTGCTTCAGGGAGAACAACCTTCATGTTTTGGCCATAGACAGCATTTAAAGCAAATATGCATGGTATGGCAATCATCAAGGTTTTTTGTATAGCTGTTAAGTTCCACACTGCTCTGTATTTCAGTCAAGACCACTTAGAGCCATGGAGCCAAGTTTAACTTGGTGTAGTGGATGCATCCCTCTGAGAAAATTGTTGGTAATTACCAGCTTGGACAGCTGGCTACTGACGACTAGCTGTCCCTCCTCTTTCCGTTTTAACTTTCCCCTTTTCACAATAGTAGGCTTCATGAAGCAGACCACAGTTTTTAGAGCCTTAAAGTCTTGCGCTTTTATGCATCAGATTAATTGAGATAGAAGGTGAAATATAATATATATATATATATATATATATATATATATATATATATATATATATATATATATATATATATATATATATATATATATATATATATATTGTTACCTTTGTGTCCCCTATTTGTTTAACATTTTGAGAACAAAGATGTTGACTAAACTGCAAACACCCTTGCTAAAAAGGCCCATTTAAAGGTGCACTCAGTAATTTTGTCTTTTACTCCTAAAGAAATGAATTGTAATTTTGAAACGTATGTATAAAATCATGACCACACAAATGAGATGAAGACTCCAGTCACATCAGTAACCTTATAAAAGCTGTTTTATTCTACATGGAGAGGGTCCCCTCAAGGGTGCTGCCATTTTAGAATCTCATGACCATGACCAGCCAAATACTTATTGCTTAACCTCAGTAACGGCCCTGTTATTGGACACTTTCTATCTTGGATTAATCATGGCTGACTGTGAAAAATGATTTTCTACAATGGCATCTGTAACTGAAAACTATTGATTTCGAATGATGCTGAATCCACAACACTAGGGGTCAGTGTAAGTCCAAGATGACAAACACAAAAATTACTGAGTGCAGCTTTAATGTGGTTATGTATCAGTACCAGACTGAAGTATCCTCTAACTGGAATTCTGATGCACTTATTGCTGCTGGAAAAACTGCAAGGAAACAGCCAGTCAGTCTAGACTACACCCGGAATTTTTGCAGGCTCTTTGTGTGGTCCTGTGTTCATTATGATCAAGCTTTTATTATCCAGCATCAAATAGAACAAAGGACAAGATGTCTTTCACCAACTTGTCTGGACTTAATCCCTTGATGTTGGTTTCATTCCAGGTTAAAAGCTTGGCTTTGCATTTCATGATGTATTTTATATTAGTATTATACTAATTAAGTGTCATTGTTACATTATACTAGATCTAACCGTTGCATAATTAGGTGTTCATGTCAGTTTCTTGGAAGTAGAATTACCCGTCTTTCTGGCCTCCCAGGTGCAACTGAGAGCATGGATGGGGGAATGCAGGGAGTTATAGCTGTTTTTTGCAGTTGCATTTACTATAAACTGCCAGTGCCAGATTCACATCACAGGCTTCCCGGAACAACACGTAATTTTCCCTGAAAGACCTTAAAGTCTGCTCTGAATACAATCCCTAATTTCACTCTTAATGCTGACAAGGGTTTATATTTCCCCATGTCCTTTCTAGCAGTTTGAGCCTGTTATCAATTACGTTGAAGCTCCCTCAATTAATTATTACCTGAAAATGATATTAGTCTGTCTGATTATCTCCAGCTATCTGGCAAGGAGACATTGCAGGCTCCAGCTGCACTGAGCACTGTTATGCCATTTGCTTAGTTAATATGGTTATGATGGTTCCCTAATGCACTCTCTTACATTATGAAATATTGACATTGTATCTGCCGCCTCTAGGTCTAAAAAAAAAAATCTGTGTTGGGTTCTGTATTTGGCCATCTTTTCAATTCTACCAGTGTTTTATAGAGGTTTATATCATGGATAGTACTGGTCCTGGATGCTGATTGGTCAAAACGGTGTTCCAGTTGGGCTAAAATACAAGATATAGTAATGGCTATGATGCGGAACCAATGTTCACCATATCAGTGTGCAGAACTTAAAGTTGATCATTAGTTTTTTTGCAATGTCTCACACAGCAATCTTCTAGTGGAAGGATGGCACTTAATTAGTGAGTTTTAATGGAAGTTTGCACCCTTAATATTTTATTATGTGTTAAGTTTTTTTAAAAAGCAATGAGGCACTCGACGCTGTGCTATATTGTGAATATAAAATGACTCTGCAATCCCCTTTAGCCGTCTTTACGGTATATTCACAATATAGCACAGCTTTACAAATCTTAGTTCTTAAAGGGATTGTTCAGCCAAATATAAAAACTCTGTCATCATTGACTCACCCTCATGTGTAACACAAACAGATGTTAGCAGTATGTTAACCTCAGTCACCATTAACTATAATTGCATCTTTTTTTTCATATGATGAAAGTGAATAGTGACTAAGACTGAGAGTTTGAACTTGTTCTAGTTCTATTTTAGAACTAGTTCTATTCATTTGTTCCGTTTCTTCAGGTCTTTCCTTTTCTCCAAAGACGGCAACCCCAACAAGTGCAATATTCACAATGAGACGGCACTGCACCTGCTGTGCATGGGCCCACAGATCCTGCTGGGCGAGGGGGCGCTGCAGCCGCGGATCAGCCGCCCCCAGGAGGACGAACAGAAGCGGGCTGAGTGCCTCCAGATGATCCTGATGTGGACCGGAGCCAAACTAGACCAGGGCGAGTATGAGAGAGCCAACGTCAACGGCACTGACAACAAAAAGAGCACCTGCCTGCACTACGCAGCAGCTGCTGGCATGAAGAACTGTGTTGAGGTGATTTAATTTTCATATGTATTTTAGGCTTATAAGTTTTTTTTAATATGTAAAGCATAATGTTTTTGTAGTTATTATGCTCTTAAAGGGACAGTTCTTCCAATAATGAAAATTCTTTGATTGTTTACTCACCCTCTTGTTGTTTCAAAGCTGTATAACTTTCTTCTGTGGAACACAAAAGGAGCTGTTAGGGTGGGGAATGACAGCCTCCATCCCTATTCACTTTCATTGTATAGAAAACAGAGCAGCCTCAACTTTCTTTTACATTTCTCCTGTTGTGTTCCACAGAAGACTTTGTGACTGTAAGTAAATGGCAACACAATTATCGCTTTAACTGCTGATAAATTATTTTCTTGTATCTTATTTTTTTCAGGCCTGTGTCAGTATACAGTAAATATATATTATTGGTCGACACAGGTTTTTCAGTGTCCGACAATGATATCTAGAGAGTCTCAGAGCAGAGGTATTCAATGTTCCAAGAGGTCCGGTCTCCACATTAATTTCTTCCCAGCAAAGGTCCGGACAATAAAAGCTTGCGCTGCGTCGGTAGTCAGGACGGCTATGAAATAATGCAGAAATGCACTTTATATATATATACTGTATGTACAGTTGAAGTCAGAGGTTTACGTCATTAAGTCATTAAACCTAATTTTTTAACCACTCCACAGATTTCATATTAGTAAACTGTAGTTTTGGCAAGTAGTTTAGGACATCTACTTTGTGCATGACACAAGTAATTTTTCCAACAATTGTTTACAGACAGATTGTTTCACTTTTAATTGACTAGATCACAATTCAAGTGGGTCAGAAGTTTACATACACTAAGATAACTGTGCCTTTAAGCAGCTTGGAAAATTCCAGAAAATTATGTCAAGCGTTTAGACAATTAGCCAATTAGCTTCTGATAGGAGGACCTCCACAAGTCTGGTTCATCCTTGGGAGCAATTTCCAAACGGCCGAAGGTACCACATTCATCTGTACAAACAATAGTACGCAAGTATAAACACCATGGGACCACGCAACCATCATACCACTCAGGAAGGAGACACATTCTGTCTCCTAGAGATGAATGTAGTTTGGTGCAAAAAGTGCAAATCAATCCCAGAAGTATCTTGTGAAGATGCTGGAGGAAACAGGTAGACAAGTATCTATATCCACAGTAAAATGAGTCCTGTATCGACATAACCTGAAAGACTGCTCAGCAAGGAAGAAGCCACTGCTCCAAAACCGCCATAAAAAAGCCAGACTACAGTTTGCAAGTGCACATGGTGACAAAGATCTTGCAAAGAGAAATGTCGTCTGGTCTTATGAAACAAAAGTTGAACCGTTTGGCCTTAATGACCATCATTATGTTTGGAGGAAAAAGGGTGAGCTTGCAAACCGAAGAACACCATCCCAACTGTGAATCATGGGGGTGGCAGCATCATGTTGTGGGGGTGCTTTGCTGCAGGAGGAACTGGTGCACTTCACAAAATAGATGGCATCATGAGGAAGGAAAATGATGTGGATATATTGAAGCAACTTCTCAAAACATCAGCCAGGAAGTTAAAGCTCGGTCGCAAATGGGTCTTCCAAATGGACAGTGACACCAAGCATACCTCCAAAGTTGTGGCAACATGGCCTAAGGACAACAAAGTCAAGGTATTGGAGTGGCCATCACAAAGCCCTGACCTCCAGTCCGATAGAAAATTTGTTCTCTCTGGAGGAAGTAACTTAGTTTGAAGTAACTTACTGGAATTTTGAACTTATTGTGAGAAGCTTGTGGAAGGCTACCCAAAATGTTTGACCCAAGTTAAACAATTTAAAGGCAATGCTACAAAATACAAAAAATGTGTATCTAAACTTCTGACCCACTGGGAATGTGAAGAAAGAAATCAAAGCTGAAATAAATCATTCTCTCTACTATTATTCTGACATTTCACATTCTTAAAGTAGTGATCCTAACTGACCTAAGGCAGGGAATGTTTTCTATGATTAAATGTCAGGAATTGTGAAAAACTGAGTTTAAATGTATTTGGTTAAGGTGTATGTAAACTTCTGACTTCAACTATATATATATATATATATATATATATATATATATATATATATATATATATATATATATATATATATAAAATATCCTAAACAATCAAAGTAGTCTCTTCAAAATTGATGCTTTGTCCAGTATACACCAGAGGCAAGGATAAGAACAATGGGGGGCCAGAGGCAGTCCAAGTAGAGAGATCTGAGGGATGATCTACCAAAATATTGAAATATTACATAGAGTTCATCAGTTGAGTGCACTTGGATATGAATGTGAAAATATAACATCAAGTGTTAGTTTTTAAGCTGAATGACATCAGTCCAGTGTTTGTGGTTGAATATTTCTACATTCAGAATATAATTTTTATTATTATTTTTACATTTTAGATACCAATGTATGGGTCATAGGAGGTCTTGTGACTAAGGAAAGTACTGTATGTGGGTTCAGGAGTGTCTCCTGAGAGGGAATTTAGAAAATTCTGAATAGACTTTTTTTTTTTTTTTTTTTTTTTACATTTCCCTAAAGTGAAAATCTATAAACAATAAACAAACAATTTCCATTACAAAAGTGCAACTTATTAATACTGTTTGCTGTTGTTATAATTGGGCTGACTATCAAATAATGAAAATCTTTGTTCTCACAAGAAGCAGAGAACTCTACTAGACTACTAACTAGTAATTTCAATGTTTTTGGTTGTCTTTCCTTGCCATCTATCTACTCCCCTGAGTGCTTGCAGCGCATACAGCTCCATTGTTTTGTATCGCTGCCCCAGTCAATGAGATAGGGCAACAGTTGTCATGTTTCGCAGTCCGGATGGAACAATCCGGGGTACGGAGGGTCTAGAGGGTCTCTGATGGCTAATATAATAGCTATATTTATATTCTACAATTTGGTTATAGTAAACCAAACATACATTTGCAAAAAAACCAAAAATACTTATGCACAATATTTGCTCAATTCACCAAATATATGAAAACAGAATGTCTATTATCCATTTACAGTGTATTTTTCAGCGACCTGTTTTTTAAGATGCGTAATCAAGCTAAAAAATTATTCACGTTTTGACAGTGATGATCATTGCAGTGGAACAATGTCAGTTTTAAACAATGGAACAATCAGATGAATCTGGGGGTGGGATAAACATCTCAAGTATATGGAAAATATACATAAGCAACTGTGTATGTGAGTTAATGCATCTATAAACCTGCCTTGTTTTCATTTCTGTTGTGCTCTAACTACCGGTAGCTGTTTTTAGCGCAAGATGGTGTCCTATTTGAACGCTCCCTAAGATGGCTTTTCTGATTTCATGGTAGAACGAAACTGTTTTTCACTCATAGTCACTTTAGCAAAGTTTTGTCTTGTTTTTTTTGTTGCAGTTGTTGGTGAAGAGTGATGCAAATTTGTTTGTGGAGAATGAGGACAGGGAGACGCCGTGTGACTGTGCAGAGAAGCAGCATCACAAGGAGTTGGCGCTCAGTCTGGAGTCTCAGATGGTTTTCTCTCAGGATGCTGGAGCTCAGGAGATAGAAGCAGAGTATGCTGCCCTTGACCGACGAGAGGTATGCCTGTGTTATGACTGTTTTTCAATTTTAGGTAGCATTTTGAAATCTTTCTGCAGTTTCTGGACACCAGTCAAATGTTTTAACAAGACTACTCATTCCCTCTTATTATTTTCAGCTTTTTAGAACAATAGTAAATTCATCAAAACAATTAAATAACACAAATAGAATTATAGGAATTATGTAATGACCAAAAAATAAAACCTGTTTTATATTTTTAGCTTCTTCAAAGTAGCCCCCCTTTGCCTTGATTACAGCTCTGCACATTCTTGGAATTCTCTCAAACTTCATGAGGTATCCACCTTGGATGCTTTTTAAACAGTATTTACCTGTTTATTTCTTTACTATCCTGTCAAGCTCATTCATTTAAAAATTAAAAAAAATAATAATTAAAAAAAAAAAAATATATATATATATATATATATATATATATATATATATATATATATATATATATATATATATATATATATAGGAAATAAATTCATATTTTGGCACAATTTATTTTTGTCTTAAAGGGATAGTTCACTCAAAAATTGAAATTCTCTCATCATTTACTCACCCTCATGCCATCCAATTTTGTATGACTTTCTTCCGCAGAACACAAATTAAGTTTTTTAGAAGAATATCTCAGCTCTGTTGGCCCAAGTGAATGATGGCCAGAACTCTGAAGGTCCAAAAAGTACAGAAAGGCAGAACAAAAGTGATCGACACAAGTGGTTTAATCCATATCTTCTGAAGCAAAATGATTGGTGTGGGTAAAAAATAGATCAATATTTAAGTCATTTTCTACTGTAAATCTCCACTTTCAATTACACATTCTTCTTTTGTTTTTTGGCAATTCGCATTCTTGCATATCGCCACCTACTGGTCGAGGCTGGTCAAAGGTGCAGATTTATAGTAAAACAAAAGGATATTTATAAGTTTCTCACTCACACTTATCATAAAACTTTAGATGACATGTATTTATCCAGAGTTATATGGATTACTTTTATGCTGCCTTTATATGCTTTTTGGACCTTTAAGATTCTGGCCACCATTAACTTGCATTAAATGGACCAACATAGCTGAGATATTCTTCTAAAAATCTTTGTGTTCAGCAGAAGAAAGTAAGTCATACACTTCTGGGATGGCATGAGGGTGAGTAAATGATGAGAATTATTTATTTTTGGGTGAACTATTCCTTCATGGAAAGCATTTCAAGCATTTAAGCACATCCCTCTTAAGTTCAAACCTTTTTAAGATCATGAGAAACATGAATTCATTAGTATACCCAACATTTTGCCTGGTATTGAAATACTAAGTATGTGTAATTGCCCTCAAATAATATTATTATTATTATTATTATTATTATTATTTATTTATTTAGTTGAATAAATAAAAATTTCTGAAAGACCTCCACTGAAATATTAGTTCATCTGTGCTTTCTTTATGCAGTACTATAAGATAAGCATCAGCTATGTGCTGGAAATGCAATAATATTTCAGATCAAGTGCCATTCCATATACCCTGGCACAAGTCTGCTGCTTCACAAACAGAGAGACAAACATTTAGTGTGTGTGTGTGTGTGTGTGTGTGTGTGTGTGTGTGTGTGTGTGTGCGCGCGCAGTTCTTTCATTAGTTGACCCGACAGTGTAAATTCCTTTAAGGAAGTGAAAGCAAGATAAATCACAGCTCAGTAATGTTGTGTCACAGGAAAGGGCAGCAGTGGAAAGTGGACAGGAACAACTCCCATTTATAGTGCCAGCAGCAGATTCATTATTGCTTTGGTTTGATTTCTCGGACAGAAGCTAAGCAATATATAAGTTTAAAAGGAAAAGCTTTAACTCGCTTTCCATCGCTCCTTCTCTTACACCCTCTCTCTCACTCATTTAATCTCTGTCATTATCTCATCCCTCTTTCTCTCTCTAGCCATATGAGGGACTGAAGTTGCAAGACTTGCGTCGGTTGAAAGACATGTTGATAGTGGAGACAGCAGATATGTTGCAGGCTCCTCTTTTCACGGCCGAGGCGTTGCTGCGAGCTCACGGTATGGATTTACTGCAGCTCCCAAAAAGTAGCTTCATTGAAGTTGGAATTTAGTGTCAGCCTTTGATAACGCTGGCTGTATATACAGCATATTTTACAATAAATTACACCGCAAGTGAATTCCAAGGTAGCCACGTAAATGTTTTAGATACATCACAAACAAAAAGTACCTGAAAGTACTATGAAAGTACCTTAGTTTTTTGGACATTTACCACAAGTTTATTTGAATCATCTTGGAAATACCATGGTATAACCATCTGATACCAACACTGTACCATGGCACCACCACAGTACTTATTTGTAAGGGATTACTGATGCTTTGTTATTGTGCAAAGCTTGGTCACCATGTGCCAGGAAATCCATTTTATCAGTTAACGAAATATGCTAAATCTGGCCAATATCCAAGATCCTTCATTCTTGATGAAATTATGTCTTCAAGTAAAAAGAGCTCTTTAAAGCTCTTGTTTTAAACTAGAACATTCAACTCTTACTCCTTACTGAAGTATTTGGCACTCCTCTACTGTGTAGATATTTTAAAGGGACAGGTGGCATTATTTTCCATTTGTTTTTATAATTAAAGGGATAGTTCACCCCCCCCCCCCCATGTTATCCCAGGTGTATATGACTTTTTCTTCACCAGAACACATTGGAAGAAAAATAGAAAAATATTTCAGCTCAGTAGGTCCTTAAAAATCCAAGTGAATGGAGATTTCTCTTTTGAAGCTCCAAAAATCACAGACAGTCAGCAAAAACATCATCCATATGACTCCAGCTGTTAAATTAATGTCTTTAAAGCAACACGATCGCTTTTGGTGTGAAAAAGATAAACATTTAAGTACTTTTTTTTTTTTTTTTTTACTCTAAATCATGCTTCCGTTCTGCAGCGGTAAGCGCATGTGACGTAATCACATTGGCATTTGAACACGCGAGAACTGAAGCACATGCGTCACAACCGGAAGAGCAGCGCTGTTTACAAGTGAGGAGGAGGAACGCTGTACAGTAGCTTGGTTTGTTTTGGTTTAGATCTGTATTTATATGTTTCTTTATTCACAATGGTGCATTTGTATGCTCATCCTGGATGTCTCAACCGAGTGGAGAATGTGAGATTACGTCTGTATCATGGCAACGCGAAAACGTCTAACGAGAGACTGCGTGATCTCCACCCTCTAGCGAAGCTCACCGGAAGTTATGTTTTATAGTTAAAAAGTATTTAAAGTGACCGTATCACTTTAGAAGACATTAATTTAAACGCTGGAGTCATATCGATGACGTTTATGCTGACTGTCTGTGATTTTTGGAGCTTCAAAAGAGAAATTTCTATTCACTGGCATTTTTAGGACCTACTGAGCTAAGATATTTTTCTTCAGATGTGTTCTGGTGAAGAAAGAAAGTCATTCACACCTGAGATATCATGAGGGTGAGTAAATAATGAGAGAATTTTCATTTTTGGGTGAACTATCCCTTTAATTGCCACAGGGTTGATGAGGCTGATACTTTCAGTTGTTGTAGCAGCCATACAAGTTTATAGACAATAGATAACGGGTTAAATCTTAATGACAAACTTGCCTTATCATGGGTAATTTTAAGGATAGTTTACCTGAAAAATGTAATTCTGTCCACATTGCTCACCCTCATTTTGTTCCATACCTGTATGACTTTCTTCTGTGAAACTCCAAAGGAGATGTTGGGCAGAATGACAGCCTCAGTCATCATTTACTTTAATGTTTTTTTATTTTATTTTATGTTTTTACATGTAATTAAAGTAAATGGTGACTAAGAAAAAAAGATGCAATGAAAATTAATAGTGACCAAGTAAATGGGTTAATAAATGACAACTGAACTTTCATTTTTGGGTAACTTTCCTATTAAGCAGAGTTTGAGAGAGAAAATAAATGTTAATAGACAGTCCTTACATTCAGTCACTTTATATCTTCTATTCTGCTGCATAGACTGGGACAGGGAAAAACTCCTGGAGGACTGGATGTCTAATGAAGAGGACTGCTGTCAGCGCTCAGGTGTTCAGATGCCAACTCCCCCACCAAGTGGATACAATGCTTGGGACACACTGCCTTCACCTAGAACTCCCAGAACAACTCGCTCCTCCGTCACCTCCCCTGATGAGATCAGCCTTTCACCTGCTGATGGCCTAGCCCTGGTTAGACTCTCTTCATGGCATCATGGATTTATGCTCCAGTCCACTTGAAGGAATAGTTCACCCTAAAATGAACATTTACCCTCATGTCATTCCTAACCTGAATGCTGTAATTTTTTCATGTAACACCAAAGGAGAAATACACTCATAAGGGTGAGTAAATTACAGAATTTTTATTTTGGGGTGAACTATTCCTTTAATAATCTTTGTGTACCAAAAATACTTGGTCGACATCTACTCTTTACTGCCTGGTATGGACGTACCTTTAGTAGGAATGTGCCCTGTTTTCACATTGTGTTTCTGTTCTTTACTGTTCTCTGTGCAAATATTTAAATTAATATTGACACAATGTGTTCAATGTTTCTCATGCCCATATAGTGTGGGATTTGCATGTGCCCCATATCTGTGTTTGAGGACCCCGTGGACATGTCCTGTGGACACGAGTTCTGCCGGTCATGCTGGGAAGGGTAAGTATTGGAATATAGGTTTGTTTAGGTTCCCACAGTCATGGAGAATCTGAAATGTAGTGTAAAACTTGCTCACAAGCCTTTGTGATGTCTGATTTGTGAGTGAATGTTTTTTTTTTTTTACTCTGTTCTTTTCAGTGAAACAGTCGAACCAGATCACAAATCAGTCTGAATGATTCATTAGCAAATTGGTCTGAATTTGAAAATGTTTAAAAATTCTTATCCGCTAATCACGAATGACTGGAAAGGTCTTTGAAGTCATTGAAATTGGTTGATCACAAAGTGTGGAAACCCTAGTTGTAATGCACAAGCTTGGATTATATGGGTGGATGTTTTAGAGACAATAGTCAATTCTTAATAATACATTGCTAAACTGACATTTTTAGATTCTCTATGACACTAAATTGATATTGGTGATATGTCATCTTTGAACAATGTTTGTCTGGGTGTCAGGTTTTTAAATCTGAAGATCCAAGATGGGGAAGCACATAACATCATCTGCCCTGCTTATGACTGCTTCCAGCTGGTTCCCGTGGAAGTCATTGAAAGTGTTGTCTCCAGAGAGATGGATAAGCGCTACCTGCAGTTTGACATTAAGGTACAATTGGTGCTCACAAAGCACCAGAAGCCATTTCAGAGCTTCTATTTCTTTTCTCTTATGATAGACTGTCTGCCGCTGGCTTTGGATCAAAATACTGACAGGGTCATGCTGTCAGTTGGGTTTACGCCAGTGTTTGTTTGAGCAAAAACGCCATCAGTCTCAACTGAAAGCTTTTGTAAACACATGTGCACAAAAGTCAAATGTTTTATTGTTGGGTAGATATCAAGTTAGGATTGAAGTCATCCAAAACTAAGAGGAAGTTTTAACACATTTCTTTTTTCCATCTTCAGGCTTTTGTGGATAATAATCCTGCCATCCGCTGGTGTCCCATAGCCAGATGTGAAAGAGCCGTGCGACTTACTCGCCCAGGCCCTGGAGCCTCTGACCCTCTGAGCTTCCCCTTGCTCAAAGCCCCTGCTGTGGACTGTGGGAAGGGCCACCTCTTCTGCTGGTGTGTTAATTAGCTGTCTACTTTTTCTATGTACCATATCTTTATCTTGTTTCATTGGTTCACACTGGCTCAGAGGTCACACCATAGGACAGTCTGATAGCTAATGTGTGGATGTTTTCATGTAGTTGTAGGCTCTTAAAGTGATGTTATTACCAAAGGTTCATGTTCACTTTTCTGAACTTAAGGAAAACTTATCTTACACACCAGAGAATGCTCTGACGAAGCATTTGATAGGAATATATAAGATCTGTCTCAAGGGTGTTTGCCATGGAGGATATAGGCAGGGTCATTTTCGGATCAAATGGGAATACAGTAAAATGGATTTCCGAAAAAGACAATTGGACCTGACTGTCTGAAGTTCTCTGATTTTCAGCAAAAAGTTACAATTTTCTCAACTTGTTAGTCACAAAAAAAAAAAAAAAAAAACACTTACAAACCCTTACATGTCTTCTCTACATCCTTGTGATGCACCATTGTAATTGAAATCAGTCTATTCGCAGCGTTCTTAAACATTAGTGTCATAACATAAATTCTAGTGTTAACACCCTTACAAAGGATGGTTCACAAAGGAAGTGTACTTGCATTCAAAAGCTGTCTTAAAAAGTGTTCATGGGGAGAGTTGCTGAAAAACATCCAAAGACAACGCAACATCCATCTAGTGCATGTTTACATATACCAACCATAATAAATAAATAAATTGCACATTTCTAAGCAAGAATGCATCTTGAAAAAATACATGAAGCCAGCTGCACCAACATGTTGCCTCTACATTATTCATTTTTATCTTTCTGTTTGTTTGTTTTTTCACAGGGAGTGTCTTGGTGATGCTCATGAACCCTGTGACTGTGAGACATGGAAGATGTGGCTGCAAAAAGTGTCTGAAATGAATCCTGAAGAATGTAGGAGTTCCCAGACTCTACAAACATTTCCAAATTTTGTGTGTGTATATATATATATATATATATATATATATATATATATATTTACACACAGGCTACATTGTTTTTTTCAATCAAAATATAACTCCACCATGCATGGTCGTTTGACTTGTACCTCCTGTTTAATAGATGTTCATGACATGTACCCTGCTGCTAAGGTTCAATGAGTAAGTTTAATATTGAGCTGATCTGTCTGTCTGTACAGTGGCTGGTGTGAGTGTAGCCTATGAAGATGCTGCCAACTGTCTGTGGTTACTCACTAACTCTAAACCCTGTGCCAACTGCAAGTCCCCCATCCAGAAAAATGAAGGCTGTAATCACATGCAGTGTGCAAAGGTCAGTGGAAAAATGGATGATGTGGATGTAAACAGCAATCTAGAATCAGCCATATGTCTTTTGTAACTTACAGATGATTATCAGCTGAAAAGTTATTGACCATTTAGGAACCTTGTGCTCAGAGAATCTAATTTTTTAAATGGAAAAGTTGGTAATCACGTGTATGCAGGGCTTAACAATAAGGAAAGCCTGATTTCCCAGGGCCAGTGCAAAAGAGTTTGGGTCCATTTGATGGAATTGCATTTAAGCAAAGTCCCTTTCAAGGCAAGTCAGTCCACTTGGCAGCCATCTTGGAATGCTTCAGGGCAGCTATTTTCTATGTATACAAGCGTCATGAAAGTACAGCTCCTACCTGAATGGGGGCACTACTTGAATGGGGAGATCTCCAAAACCGTTGGTCAAGATTATGATCAAAGAACATATTTTAAATCACCAGTAAAATCTGACATCAATTGTATCAAAAATTGTGCCTCCTTAGCTTAGATCACGCTAAAAACACGTTATTTTTCAGGCTAGTCCAGCTCATGCCCAAGCACATTCTAGAGTTGATTGACAGGTGATGTCTGTCTAAAAAGTGCTTGGCTCTTTTACCTGTAAGGCAGGACTTCCTTTTCTTCATCCGCCACATTGGGTGTTCCAATTTCTCCCATTCATTTAAATACAAGTGCTCCATCTTGAGCTAAATAGTATTTGATTTAAGTTTCTTGTGTTGTTTTGCCTTGCAATCGTAAACGTGGCTTTCTGTGTTTCATTGAACATTGCTGCAAATTCTACTAATTTAAACTTGTCACCAAGGTAAGGTTATCTAGCTGGCTAAAAGAAAATATCACAAGTGTGTGAGTATGTGACCCTGACACAAGATGCGTGATGCAAACAGTCTCACTGACATCAAAGGCAGGTGTTTGAACAAAGGAAGAGTGGAGGCCTCAGCCTCAACAGTTATGTCCTTAATGAAGGCTTAACTGAAGCTTTGAGTGACGGGTGGAGTGCAGGGGGAAGGGAAAGTTATTCACTCCACCAGCACGTGGCAGGAACACAGTGTCAAAAGCTTGCAAAAACTCATGTTAAATGCTCACACTGGATGGCTATTTATATTGTTAAATAAAACCAGCAGAGTGACAACATTCAGTTGTATAACTCTTGTGAACAATATTCTTGTATATTAGTTTTATGAGTTTGATCTCATACACTTCTGCTTATGAACCACAGTCTAGACTTTTCTTGAGTTTTGAAATATTCATTTGAATTGTTGATTCATTCTCTTATGGATTAATTTTTGCAATTTAAAATGCTGCCCCTGCCCTATTTTGATTCTTTAGCCAAATGTTTCTGAAGCCACAGCACTTTCAACCTGTATTGATGTGTTGACAGTGTTATAAAAAGATGTTTGTGTTAAATTAGTAATAGAAGTGCACTTTTCAGAAAAGAGGCTTGTATTAGAGCCTGATTCGAGGCTACTTGAGAAGTAGCAACTCCTTTGTTGCAGTGTACTGATTAAAGCACTCTGAGGAATCTGTTTTACTGTTTTTTGTCATTGATAAAAAGCAAGGGGTAACAGTGGGAATTGTTGAGAGACATCAGAATGGCAGCTGCTGACCACAAACAGAGCTGTTTAATGGGGTTGGTTGAACATGTGGTCATCGTTCCCTCTATGGGGCTGTTCAAATCACAACTGCTTTAAATCAACTTTATAGCTGCTTATGTGTTTGTGGAAAGTAACTAAATATTCAAGTATAGTTTGTCTACAGACCAAAAGCTTGTTTTGTCCCACAGCTTAAAACTGAAGTGTGCATTTTTTTTCCATGTTAAAATACTTTATCATTTCAGTTTTAACTTAATATGCAGAGACAACTATTAGTAAGCCATTTGTAGGTTGATTTTACTGAAAAGTGCATACACGATGGCACCAACAAAACATTGCTCTGTTTATTTGTGCACCTCAAACAGCCCAGCAGCAACACTGGCTCAACCAATGGCGTTAGTATGTGGTGGGACTATCTGCTTGCCATACAGGGGAAATGTTCGGGAAACTTGTTTGAGATCAATCATTATTTTTGCAATTTCATTTGGTGACACTTGAATATTTTGTGTTACTTAACTGGTTACATTATTCTGCATAATCAACCTCATATCTGGCGATATGAATGATATTGAATGTTAATGTTGCATTATCCTGTTTGACTCTCCCTTCTTTCCCTCTATCTCTCTGCAGTGCAAGTATGATTTCTGCTGGATTTGTCTAGAAGAATGGAAAAAACACAGCTCCTCTACCGGAGGATACTATCGTTGCACGCGCTATGAGGTCATCCAGCAGGTGGAGGAACAGTCCAAGGAGATGACTGTGGAGGTACTCACACCCTCCTTTACAAAACTACATTTGTTTCTGTCCAGTTGGCAAATAATAGCTTTAGAAATGGATGTACACAAATGGCAACCACATGAGGAATTCATTTACTTGGATCTTTTCTGATTTTTTTGTGGACTGTAAATGGTTCTAGTAAATAAAGACCAGGAAAAGACTGAAAGAACATTAATTAGAAAGCTGAACTTAGGAGCAGCAAGTCTCAAATCACCAAATATTTACCTTCCTGTCTCATATTTCGAATGTACAAATGTGAAAAGCAGGTACTGTGCTTTGTTGTGAGTTAATGGGCCCTATTTTAAGAGCGATAGCACTGAGCGCAGCACTATGTGATAAATCATAAGTCAATGGTCATCGGCATAAAGTTTTGGTATTTTCATGCAAGTCTTGGCGCAGGTGTTTTTTTTTTTAATTGTGCGCACAAAGCGCTAATGGGCTGGGTCATGGCTTGTATTAACAGTTATTGTATCAGCCTTACAGGTTAATGCTGTGGATTTTTGCTGGCACGTCACTTCTACCAGACTATTTTGCTTTAAAAATTAAATGTGAAAAAACTTACACCAAACATTTTTGTAAATTCAAATTACATTTCAAACTAAGCAAAAAATATAATTAAAGTGCTCAAAAAATCAAAAATAATCACCTCCCCAAATCCAAAATTTACCCTCTCCATCTTCTATCACCGGCCTCTTTTGCGGTGATTTCAAAATCACTCTACGACAAGTGGAAAAATGTGAATGCAGATTAGATCATAAATACAATTGTAAATATAAACATAAAAGTAATTGTAATTGAAAAATAAACCATGACCTCAAGAAAGTTTAACACAAATCTCATACATTTTGTTTCATAAAACGGCTATGACAGTGATTGTCAGAGACATAATTTGATGTTCCAGTATATATTTTCAGAGTTTGGACATGAACTTTATTACCACCTGCTGGTGGAATCTCCAAACTGCAAGTGCAGGAACTGATTTTAGACTTTGCGCTGAGAATAGAGTTACTTCTCAAATGTCCTATTTATCAGGAATATGGCAAACTGTGCTTTGCAGCACTTCATTTACATACAATACACCAACAGTTTATGCGCATACACCCACAGATAGCACAAATACTCCCACCCACGCCCACATGTGCTTTGCACTGGCATGAAAATTGCGATTGGAATTAGCGCTCTCACAAATATTGGATAAGGTGTAGCACATGGTCGTGCTTGGCGTGCTCATGAAAATAGAGCCCTTAGTGGTTATACAACTATTTAAGCAAGAAATAATGCTGAAATAATGTTTTTTTCTTTTCACAGGCAGAAAAAAAGCACAAAAGTTTTCAGGAACTCGACCGTTTTATGCATTATTACACTCGATACAAGAACCACGAACACAGTTACCAGGTTGGCATCTTCATTATGAATGTCTTTAAAAGGAATGGCCTGCTTTTTGTTCACAATAACAAATAGTCAATTTCTTTAAACCAGTTAGAAGAACGACTTTTGAAAACAGCCAAAGAGAAGATGGAACAACTGAGCAAAGCTTACATTGGAAGTGAGTGCAAATTTGATGAAACAGACCATGTTGGGCATATTTTCAGTATGTAAATGACTTTAGTTTTTTGTAGAATGCATGTTTGATTGTGAATAATATAATTCCAAATGTCTTTTTCTTAAAGGGGAAGGAGCCTCACCTGACACCACATTCATTGAGGATGGTGTGCATGAACTTCTCAAGACCCGACGCATTCTTAAGTGCTCTTATCCTTACAGTTTCTTCTTAGAGGCCAAAAGCACAAAGAAAGAAATATTTGAACTTATGCAGGTACTAAGATCAATACAGTTGAAGTCAGAAGTTTACATACATTTAAGTTGAAGTCATTAAAGGGGTCATGAACTGCCTTTTGTTTTATTTTGTACTGTTCTCTGAGGTCCAATTATAATGTTATCAAGATTTTTACATCAAAAAACATCATCATTTAGAAGTAATAGGTTATTTTCTGTCCTGTTTTGACCCCCCTCATCGTAACACACCGTTTGAATAGGCGTGGCAGATTGTTGACTTGGAAGTAAACGCCCACTGGTATGATTGGATAACAGTTTTGCATATTTAAAAATCCTACATCCTTCATAGATTGACGCTGCTGTGATATAGGTTAAAAACGCATAAATACTCGGTACATATCAAACGATCTGTAATAAGAGACAAAGCAATAGTGACCACGTTATAAAAACTGTTACTCACACTTGTGTGGTGTGACATTACTGTCGCATCCAATATAGTCGGCACAGCATCGTCTTTTAGTTTCAATCTTTCTGAAAATCCTGCGTCGAATTGTGCCTTGTTTGTAAATGGATCTGTGGTAAAATGAAGTGAACAAAGGACCAAGTTCTTACTGACGTGGTCTGGAACTTCATTAAAAATAAAGTTCATCCACTCTTTCCTAATGTTGGGATCAGAAGGAAGGCAATGCAAAGACTGTGTTTTGTCTTCGGAGCCATCTTTATCGTTTGGTTTCTGCGTAGACCTGTGTTTGCCTCTCGTTATTTACCTACTACATGCGTGAATCGGTGGGCAGGGCTAAACAGGCAGTGATGTAGAAGCAGGCATTGATCTTCTGCGGAGGCGGTGTTTAGCCACACTATTACGTAATAAAGTGGCACATTCCTCATCCTGTCATTTGGGAGATTGGCTTCAATATAAGCTGTTTTTAGACTAACGAGAAAGTTTTGAGTTCTGAAACTTACAGGATGTTTTTATAGTACAATGACCTTTTATATGTCAAAAGATCAAGGGAATTTTGATTTCTCAGTTCAGGACCTCTTTAAAACTCATTCTTTATCCACTCCACAGATTTAATATTAGCAAACTATAGTTTTGGCAAGTCGTTTAGGACATCTATTTTGTGCATGACCCAAGTAATTTTTTCAACAATTGTTTACAGACAGATTGTTTCACATTTAATTAACTATCACAATTCCAGTGGGTCAGACGTTTACATAGACTGTGCCTTTAAGCAACTTGGAAAATTCCAGAAATGATGTCAAGCCTTTAGGCAATTAGCTTCTGATAGGAGGTGTACCTGTGGATGTATTTTAAGGCCTACTGTCAAACTCAGTGCCTCTTTGCTTGACATCATGGATAGATCAAAAGAAATCAGCCAAAATTTAGGAGCAATTTCCAAACATCTGAAGGTACCATGTTCATCTGTACAAACAATAGCATGCAAGTATAAACACCATGGGACCGCAGCCATCATACCACTCAGGAAGGAGACGCATTCCTCTCCTAAAGATGAACGTAGTTTGGTGCGAAAAGTGCAAATCAGTCCCAGAACAACAACAAAGGACCTTGTGAAGACGCTGGAGGAAACAGGTAGAGTCCTATATCAACATAACCTGAAAGGCTGCTCAGCAAGGAAGAAGCAACTGCTCCAAAACCGCCATAAAAAAGCCAGACTACAGTTTGCAAGTGCACGTGGAGACACAGATCTTACTTTTTGGAGTACTTACTGGTCTGATGAAACAAAAACATCCTGGTTACTTGCGTAACCTCCGTTCCCTGATGGAGGAAACGAGAAGTTGGGTAGTTCAGCGTTGTGGCAAGAGGGACACAACGTCTCGTTCCCTCCATCAGGGAACGGAGGTTACAAAAGTAACCAGGACATTCCCTATCTGTCATTCACTCGATGTTGTCGATGTAGTGACACTAGGGGTCCCTATACAAAACGCTACGACTACTGAACTGTGTTACGTGGACTAGCAGTGCGAGACGGGCAGACCTCTGTGTGCCTCTTAGCCAGCGCACCAGGCCGTCACGTAACCTCCCCCAAAACTCTTATTAGCGTCGAACGGTCCTACGGGAACAAGTCGACTGCCCAACAAATAGGGACAGGTTAGCCCAGCTGTGGCCTCCTTTTCCTCTTGTTTTTTTTTTCAAGGTGGAAGGGGACAACCACCCCTCCAGCCTCTCCTGCAGAAAGGGAAAGCACCAATCCGACTACGCATCTCTGGGGGTCTTCGCGTCGGGAAGAACACCACTTAGCGAACAGACGCCACTTCAAAGCATACAGGCACCTCATAGAGGGAGCCCTAGCCTGAGTCATCATGTCTACCACCACGGGTGGTAGGCCACTTAGGTCTTCTGCGTCCCATCCAAGGGCCAGATGTGGAGATTCCAGAGGTCTGGTCATGGGTGCCAGATGGTGCCCCATCCCTGAGAAAGAAGGTCCTTCCTCAGGGGAATTCACCGGGGGGGGCCTGTTGCGAGGAGCGTGAGGTCCGAGAACCACGTCTGGGTGGGCCAGTAGGGTGCTACTAGGACGACCTGCTCCTCGTCCTCCCTGACCTTGCACAGGGTCTGTGCAAGTAGGCTCACTGGGGGAAACGCGTATTTGTGTAGTCCAGGGGGCCAGCTGTGTGCCAGCGCATCTATACCGAGGGGTGCCTCGGTCAGGGCATACCAAAGCGGGCAGTGGGAGGATTCCTGGGAAGCAAGCAGGTCTACCTGTGCTTGACCAAATCGACTCCAGATCAGCTGGACCACCTGGGGGTGGAGTCTCAACTCTCTCCTGAGCGTAACCTGTCGTGACAGTGCGTCCCGCTGTGCGCTACGAGCGCCTTATCCACCTGGGGGATCACCGAATACCCCTTGGCCGCCACACCATCAAGGGTAGTGAGAGCGGGGGAGCTAAAAGATCAGGATTTGGGCAGTAAATGGTGCCCCCCACGATCTTGTCAGCAAAAGGTGCCCCCCCACGATCTTGTCAGCTCCTCATGCACTTCAGGGAAGAAAGGGGGCGGGGCGCGGCCGTGAGTGGCGCTCTGGGCCCAGGAACCAATCATCAAGCCTCAAGGGTTCAGGGGAGAGTGTAGGGTTCCACTGCGCGGCTGCCCAGGAAAGCATGTCCGTCATCTCCGCGTCGGCCTGAGAATGGGCGACCACACCCGAAGGAGGGAGCCGAGGCGTCCGCGTCAGAGTGGATGAGCCCGCTCTCCGATGCTGAGCTCTAACTCATCCTCTTCCCGGGCTCCGAATAAGAGGTCGAACTCGCTGTGAGATGAGCCGACTGGGGCAAGCGAGCGTGCTGGGGACTGGGAGGTCTGTGGGGGTTTACCCGGTGGAGGTGCTCCCATTGAGGTCCCCAAGTCGCCCCCAGTGCTAACTGGCACAGCCTCATACCCGTAGGTAGAAGGACCAAGGCGGGGAGCCGCTGGGGTGGCTTGCTTTCTTACGAATGCAAGCCGCAACTGCAACGTTGCCATGGTCATGTTCTTGCAATGAGGACAAGACCCATCCACGAATGATGTCTCCGCGTGGGCAGTGCCCAGACACGCAAGACAGCGATCGTGGCTGTCAGAAGCGGAGAGATAACGACCACAACCAGGAATAACACCCAAACGGAAAGGCATCTTTAAAAAGACATTCCGTGTGTGCCGCTCTTTTAGAATGAAAATATACTCTTTTTAGAATATACTCTTTTTTTGTTATTCTGCCGAAGCGCCCAGAGGCATTCTCTGCACTCCACGGGTGCAGAGGGGGAGAAGCTGCTGAAATGCGCCGTAAAATCCAACATATGAGGTGAATGAACTCGCGGATGAATTCAGTTTCAATGAATAGAACCGCTCGGCTCTGAAGAGAAAATCTGAATGAGTGGTTGCATACCAGCTCCTTTTATACCCGTATGTTCGGGGGAGTGGCATGCAAATTCCACTCGCCAATTCCCATTGGCCTTTTTTCAAAGATCAGAGATGTTTAGGGCTCCCAAGAGTGACCCCTAGTGTCACTACATCGACACAATGTCGAGTGAGTGACAGATAGGGAATGGAACTCTTTGACCATAATGACCATCGTTATGTTTGGATGAAAAATGGTGAGGCTTGCAAGCCGAAGAACACCATCCCAACCGTGAAGCACGGGGTTGGCAGCAGCATGTTGTGGGGGGTGCTTTGCTGCAGGAGGGACTGGTGCACTTCATAAAATAGATGGCATAGTGAGGAAGGAAAATTATGTTCAGGATACAAAGAAAAACCCACAGGTAACCTCAGGAGAAATACAGGCTGCTCTGGAAAAAAACGGTATGGTTGTTTCAAGGAGCACAATACTTGTTGACCCCTCTCCAAACATAGTGCTTATGGTTGTGACCATAAAGCTCTATTTTGGTCTTGTCACTCCAAATTACAGTGCGCCAGAAGCTGTGAGGCATGTCAAGGTGTTGTCGGGCATATTGTAATCGGGCTTTTTTGTGGCATTGGCTTCTTTCTGGCAACTCGACCATGCAGCTCATATTTGTTCAAGTATCATCGTATTGTGCTCCTTGAAACAACCACACCGTCTTTTTCCAGAGCAGCCTGTATTTCTCCTGAGGTTACCTGTGGGTTTTTCTTTGTATCCCGAACAATTCTTCTGGCAGTTGTGGCTGAAATCTTTCTTGGTCTACCTGACCTTGGCTTGGTATCAAGAGATCCCTGAATTTTCCACTTCTTAATAAGTGATTGAACAGTACTGACTGGCATTTTCAAGGCTTTGGATATCTTTTTACATCCTTTTCCATCTTTATAAAGTTCCATTACCTTGTTACACAGGTCTTTTGACAGTTCTTTTCTGCTCCCCATGGCTCAGTATCTAGCCTGCTCAGTGCATCCACATGAGAGCTAACAAACTCATTGACTATTTATACACAGACACTAATTGCAATTTAAAAAGCCACAGGTGTGGGAAATTAACCTTTAATTGCCATTTAAACCTGTGTGTGTCACCTTGTGTGTCTGTAACAAGGCCAAACATTCAAGGGTATGTAAACTTTTGATCACAGCCATTTGGGTGATTTCTGTTACCATTATGATTTAAAAAGGAGCCAAACAACTATGTGATAATAAATGGCTTCATATGATCACTATCCTTAAATAAAAGACAGTTTTCTTTTTTGCATGATTTCAAAATCAATGCCAGAATTTCAGAATTTCACAATTTCTGCCAGGGTATGCAAACTTTTGAGCACAACTGTATGTAAACTTCTGATTTCAACTGTATCTATTCACTACTTGCCTCTTTAGAAAAACAACTATAAAGCTATTTATGTGCCTGTCTTACATAATGTTTCGTTGCACAACATGTCTCAAACAGACTGATTTAGAGATGGTCACTGAAGATCTTGCTCAAAAGGTGAACAGGCCTTACCTCCGCACCCCTCGCCATAAGATCATCAGTGCTACGTATCTTGTTCAGCAGAAGAGACGGGAGTTCTTGGCCTCTGTGGCTCGAGGTGTTGCTCCAAATGATTCACCGGAAGCTCCACGCCGCAGGTGAAGACAATGACCTTTGCCACTGCCTTCTCCCTCTTTTTATCAGGGTGTCACAGTTTTTTTTTATCAAGAAATCTACAGGGTTTCCAATGTCTTATAAAACCTGTAAATATCAGGGAATTTTTAAATGTAAAATGTTTTTGTAAGTGTTATATATGAATATTATAATACTGGAAATATTTCTTCTTTTTGCAGTTTTGCCAGTGGGACTTGGGACTGGGAGTATCTGGGATTTGCATCGCCTGAGGTATCATTGTATCTTGTGGTTTTGTGTTTACATTTTCTGTTTTTAACTAACCTCTGCTATTGCAAAGCTCACACACCCAGCCAGAGTTGTAGCTCATTAGACTAATAATACCCTCTGATTTTCTGGGATGTCTGTGTTTAAATTAGGGGTGGGAATCAGCATGGGAATTTGCATTTAGGAGTTCAAGTGTGCTTTGACTGAACATTTTATATTCCCACATACTTAAGTGGTGGCCAATCACTTTTTTCCCCCAAAACTATTAAAGGATAAGTTCACCCTAAAATGAAAATTCTCTCATAATTTACTTACCCTCATGCCATCCCAGATGAGTATGACTTTCTTCAGCAGAACACAAATGAGGATTTTTAGAAGAATATTTCAGCTCTGTAGGTCCATAAATGCAAGTGAATGGATGGCAACTTTCTGAAGCTCCAAAAAGTACATATAAGGGCTTTTCACACTGCGCTTAATCCCAGTTTATCGTCATTCTAAACCCCGCTTTTAACCCCAGGTAAAGCAATGTTTCATACTTGTAATTTTGAAAGGGGTTTAATGCTGCTTTTTACCCGGGGTTATGAAACTCCACTCTGGAGCAGGATTAACACTGCATTTGTGGGGTTAACCCCACGTTGCGGTGCTAAAGGTATACAGTGTGAAACGATGTGGTGTTTGAATGTTACAGAAAGTTGTTTAGCAACAGACAACCAATCAAATAAAGCCTCAGTGCATACCTCATTAAATATTCATTAGCTTTGTACAGTCGCTGAAACTCACGCGCTGTTTACATTCTCCGTCTGAGGGAATCCGGTAACATGTCAAACAGTGGTGGCAAATGCAATAAATGCCGTGATGAAGAGACAGTATTCTGTGTTTTCGTGGCATATTTCAGAAGACGAAAGACAAACAGAGCTGATTTGCTGGGCGACATCTCACAGAAGAGCAGAGCAGCTCCATTGACAGGTTGTGTGCCCGTCGCGAGCTGCATTCGTCCAATCGTTGTTATTGACACCACAAATAAGAACATTAACCCAGGGTTTACGAATGTACAGTGTGAAACATTGGAACATGAATACCCAGGATTAATTATTAATCCAGGGTAAAGTATGAACAGTGTGAAACACGAAACAGGATAACCCAGGATTCCGTTTAACTCGGTTTAGAATAACCCGGGGTTAACGGTTTCAAGTGTGAAAAGCCCTGTAGCCATCAAAAAAAGAAACCATACGATTTCAGTGGTCTAATTAATGTCTTCTGAAGCGAATCGGTAGGTGTGTGTAAGAAATAGATCAATAATTAAAACTTTTTTTTACAAAAAATTCACGAGGGTCGAGGTCAAGCACGTTCGCAAGTTCACGCGAGAACTGGCCCGTGAAATTGGACAAAACGGAAGTGTTGTTTACTACAGAGGTGCATAGTTGATCATGCATAGATGCCTCATTCGGCTGGTTTGGATACATCAACTGCGGTGCCATCTTGGAACGGTGAACAAGGAGAGCTCTTTGAAATCGTTTGAATGCAAGTGAGTGAGTGGAGGAGATGCCTCAGACCGAGCTTCTTGCTCAGACTGCTTCATAAACTGCTTTTGTGTGGAAACAGTATTGCGGTCCATAGAAACAGCTGCTAATAAGATATCTACGGATGAATATCTATGCAGAGGAGGCTTTCGCGCTTGTCACGCGAGAGGAAGTTTGAACTCCACCCTTGTCAACATACAAACCTCAAGCTGGCCAAAAGTGAACATATTTAGTATAAAAAGTTAAATATTGATCTATTTCTTACACCTATCATTTCACTTCAGGAAGACATTAATTATACCACTGGAGTCATATGAATTACTTTTATGATGGCTATATGTACTTTTTGGAGTTTTAAAAAGTTGGCACCCATTCACTTGCATCTTGTGGACTTGCAGAGCTTAAATATTCTTTTAAAATGTATTTGTGTTCTGCTGAAGAAAGATAGTACACATCTGGAATGGCATGAGGGTGAGTAAATTATGAGAGAATGTTCATTTTTGGGTAAACTATTCCTTTAATGTTAAAAATGTAACAGAAAGTAGTGATTCTTGTTGTTAGACTATTCATACACCATTATGTGGTAAAATATCACAGTCCTTTGAAATATCAGTCTCCCCAACTCTAGATTAAATGTAAGAGAATTGTATGTGTTGCTGTATTGTACTAGCAGTCATTGAATCTTATTTGTATCCAAAGATGGTGAGGAATCACCCAGTACGGGGATCAAACACGCAGCTTGAGAGCAATTTCAATGCAGGAGGACAGCCACAGGTACTACTGAAGACAAAAAGTGAAACATTCTTCAAAATTAGTTTCAGTATGAATTTATAACTGTTACAATGTCCTGTTTGAAACTCATTAAACCAATCAAGAATTAGGTTTATATAATGTCTAGGCTAGTCATCTCCTGGAATAACCAAAAAAAGGACTACAGTTGAAGTCAGAAGTTTACATACACCTTAGCCAAATACATTTAAACTCAGTTTTTCACAATTCCTGACATTTATTCGTAGAAATCATTTGCTGTCTTAGGTCAGTTAGGATCACTACTTTATTTTAAGAATGTGAAATGTCAGAATAGTAGTAGAGAGAATGATTTATTTCAGCTTTTATTTCTTTCGTCACATTCCCAGTGGGTCAGAAGTTTATATACACTTTGTTAGTATTTGGTAGCATTGCCTTTAAATTGTTTAACTTGGGTCAAACGTTTTGGGTAGCCTTCCACAAGCTTCTCGCAATAAGTTTCTGGAATTTTGTCGGGTTTGTAGGCCTCTTTGCTCGCACACGCTTTTTCAGTTCTGCCCACAAATTTTCTATTAGACTGAGGTCAGGGCTTTGTGATGGCCACTCCAATATCTTGACTTTGTTGTCCTTAAGCCATTTTGCCACAACTTTGGAGGTATGCCTGGGGTCATTGTCCATTTAGAAGACCCATTTGTGACTGAGCTTTAACTTCATGGCTGATGTCTTGAGCTGTTGCTTCAATATATCCACATAATTTCCCTTTCTCATTGTGATAAGGATAAGTTCGTGGGCAATGGAGGAGTCAGGAGACAGCGAACAGTTGAGTGTTTATTCACACACACTTTAAACACACACAAAGCAAAACGGCTCTTGTGGCCAACTCAAAATAGCTCTCCCTAAAATACAGTCTCTGTTGCGGGTCTTTCCTCCGCCACTGCTCTGGGCCAGTCTCCCTCCTCTGCTGCTCTGGCGGGCCTTATCAGGTCTCCCTTCGGCATCACTATAATGAGAAACAGGTGTTAGAGTAATTACGGCCCAGGTGACGAGCCTTACCGCTTTCCCTCTCCCGCAGACAGACACATGACCACACCCCCCCATGCCACACTCATGATGCCATCTATTTTGTGAAGTGCATCAGTCCCTCCTGCGCAAAACACCTCCACAACATGATGCTGCCACCCCTATGCTTCATGGTTGGGATGGTGTTCTTCAGCTTGCAAGCCTCACCCTTTTTCCTCCAAACATAACGATGGTCATTATGGCAAACACAAACAGTTTCATTAGACCAGAGGACATTTCTCCAAAAAGTAAGATCTTTGTCCCCATGTGCATTTGCAAACTGTATTCTGGCTTTTTTATGGTGATTTTGGAGCAGTGGCTTCTTCCTTGCTGAGCAGCCTTTCAGGTTATGTTGATATAGGACTCGTTTTACTGTGGATATAGATACTTGTCTACTGTTTCCTTCAGCATCTTCACAAGGTCCTTTGCTGTTGTTCTGGGATTGATTTGCACTTTTCACACCAAATGATGAGCGGTACGATGGCTGCATGGTCCCATGGTGTTTATACTTGCGTACTGTTGTTTGTACAGATGAACGTGGTACCTTCGGGCACTTGAAAATTGCTCCCAAGGATGAACCAGACTTGTGGAGGTCCACAGTTGTTTTTCTGAGGTCTTGGCTAATTTCTTTTGATTTTCCCATGATGTCAAGCAAAGAGGCACTGAGTTTGATGGTAGGCCTTAAAGTACATCCACAGGTACACCTCCAATTCAGTATACCTCCTATCAGAAGCTAATTGTCTAAAGGCTTGACATCATTTTCTGGAATTTTCCAAGCTGCTTAAAGGCACAGTTAATTTAGTGAATGTAAACTTCTGACCCACTGGAATTGTGATATAGTCAATTAAAAGTGAAACAATCTGTCTGTAAACAATTGTTGGAAAACATACTCGTGTCATGCACAAAGAAGATATCCTAAATGATTTGCCAAAACTATAGTTTGCTAATATTAAATCTGTGGAGTGGTTAAAAAATTTCATTTTAATTACTTCAGCCTAAGTGTATGTAAACTTCTGACTTCAACTGTATGCTATTAATCAATTCAAATGAATCATTAAACTAGAATTCCTGTCCTGTGGTCAACTTCACTGTTCTTGAAATTTGGACACTGTTGTAGGTTGCTTTGTCATGCATTCAGTGTGCCTCTGTTAATGATCTGTATTCAGTCTTTCTAAAACCTGTGGAACTCTCAAAATATAAGCAGTTCTTCCTTTTGTGGTTGTTTTTGATTCGTTATATGGTGTAGGCTTAAAGGAATATTCCAGGTTCAATACAAGTTAAGCTCAATCGACAGCATTTGTGGCATAATGTTAATTACAACAAAAGTACATTTTCTACTTGTGCCTCCTTTTTCTTTAAGAAAAAAAGAAAAAAATCTGTGTTACAGTGAGGCACTTATAAAGAAAATAAATGGGGCCAACCCATAAACATTGAAATACTGACTGTTTCAAAAGTATAACCACAAGACGTAAAAAAAATGTGTTAACTTTATTTTAGTGTCATAAAATCATTTACTAACAGTTTCTGTGTAAAGTTAAATCCAATTTTACAACTTTGTTGCCATTACGAAGCAACGCCATAAACCCTAAAACGACCAATAAAACGACGATTTAAACAAATTTACAGCTTAAGTTATACGCAAGTTTTAACAATGTTAGGGATGCACTGATCCGATACCTGGATCGGTATCGGCTCTGATACTGAAACTTTTAGATGGATCGGGTATCGGTCTGACGAGCCCGATGCTAATCCGATACTGTGTGTTAGTCATGTTTGTTACTGTCAAGCTCCAAAAATGACATAAAAGAACCATAAAAACACCATTAAAGCAGTTCATATGACTCGTGCATTTTATTCAAAGCCACTTGAAGACGTGCGATAGCTCTGTGAATCACAAAAGGCTGTGTTTAATAAGTAAATATACAGTATGCGCAGCATTAGTGAATGGTGCTGCTCTGTTGACACAAACTCACGCACAGGCTGGTGATGCACTCGTGGCTATTTTTAGCCTTCACAGCGGTGCGCAATATTTGAGCGCTACTCAAGAACTGCATGTCAGATGTAGATGCTCAATAGTTCGGTTCACTTATAATATGCATTTAGAACGGCACTGGAGGTGCATTTTACCAGAATTTGAATAAGAAGCGAATTAAACTACTGTGAACTTGTCTACAAACAGACACATACAGGAATTCCTGGAGAGTTTAGAATGTCAAAATAAAAGCGTGAGGGTTTAAAAAGTGCATGATTTAAATATATTACTGTTGTATTTAAAATTACAATTAAAAGTCAATAATAATATTAATAACAATTTATTATTATTATTGTCATCATTAGTATTTGTTTACAATTTATAACAATATTTAAGTTGAATGGGTTCCAAAAAATAACTGTGAATGAAAAGTGAACTGATGTCTTACAACTAAATTGAACAAAAAAAGAGATCTGAATCCTTTAAAGTCCAGATGCAAGTTGAAAAAAAAAAAAAAAAGCCAAAAATAAAACACTGGTTTCTTTTCTACTGATTACTTACTGGAATTCCTGTTAATTTTGCTGCTACATTATTCAGTAAACTAGTTAGTAATAAAGTGTTTCTTAATAAGCTATACATTTATATTGAAATAATGTGTAGTTAGAGGTTTGTGTTTCTTTACATATTAAAGAGTACTCCCAATTAGTTCCACACAATAATGTAAAGATATTCTAAACTGATTATGCAAAAAAAACAACACTGGTATCGGCTTGGGATTGGTATCGGCCGATACTGAGATTTCCGATATCGGAATCGGATCGGAAGAGAAAAAGTGGTATCAGTGCATCCCTAATTAATGTAAGTGCTTTTATAAAACAAGAAGCTTCACATTTCTATCTTTAAACCCTACAAAAATTGGCCCCATTCACCTCCATTTGTAAGTGACTCACTGTAACCCAGATTTGTGCTTTCTTTAAAGAAAAATAATTGAAATAATTTTTTGTGGTAATCAACATTGTCACAAATGTTGTTGATTGAGCTTAATTTGAATTGAACACGGAACATTTATTTAAGTAATGTGGACTGGGCCAACAGACTAGAATTCTCAAATGGGACATTATATTTTATTAACCAAATTGTATGAGTAATTTTGTTCTTTTTTTTTTTCCTACTACTTGTAATATAGATGTCAATCAGTAATCTCGTGAGAGTCTATCCATGTCTTAAAGATATGTCCGTTTCCTCAAAATGGGAGAACATGACCCATTCTCATCTTTAAATTCTCCTCATCGACAAATCAAGGATCTTTGTAATTAATCTGACCTTTATGGTTTCTGCAGGAATACTCAGAGTTTCAGTACAGACGGAGACACAGGCAACGGCGCAGAGGAGACCTGCTCAGACTGCACAGCCTCCGCAGTACCACCCCTGAACCCCAGGACTCCAATGACAACACTTTAGGTACAGCTCCTACATAGTAATTACACTTAATTTTAGGATGGAAAACACTTAAAAGATGATTTGAAAAGAGTACCTTGTAGCCAGCATTACTCAGTTTGAAATCCATGTCCAATTTGTGTCAACAGAAACACATGGAGGCAGTTCACAAAGACATGGAATCTCCACGGTGAGTATTGCATTTATGTGTTATATATGTTTTATATATATATATATATATAATATGTGTATATATACATATGTATGTTATGAGTGATGTTTAAGTAAGACTAAAGACACCATGAAATAGTTTGACGTTTTCTTTCCTGTGTTCACTGATGTTGTAGCTTACATCAAAGCTGTAAACCATGATTTGATATTTGCTAGTAGGTTACAGGTGGTATTTTGGGGAGGGACACTCTCATTTAGATAGCTTTTGTTTGGACACAGATATGTGTAGTGCAAGATCAGTCATCAATATTTTTGGTCCATATTCCCAGAAGAGAAAGTCTATGAATTTTAAATGTGCTTTTTATAAAACCGCAGCAACAGCAATTTGTGGCAACAGCAATGCAAGAACTAACTGTTTTAATGTTAAAAGTGAATTTTTACAACTTTTAGGAGTTCATGTCCATTTTATTTGTTAATTGTGTCAACTTTTTAGAGTACATTTAGCACATAGAT